>NW_021604630.1:3661042-3696983 GCF_004785775.1 Grammomys surdaster
AGAGAGAGAGAGAGAGAGAGAGAGAGAGAGAGAGAGAGAGAGAGAGAAGAACAGGCACACACATCATCACATCGCCTTGGGTAACAAAAGCAAGGTGGTCCAGTGTGCTAGAACAGGAGACGTGGATTGGACAAGTTCTGAACACTCCAGGCAGCACAGAATGAAGCCATCGGAAGGAGATGCGCTGGAATGTGGGTTGAGCTGGTCCAATCCCTGGGAGAGATGCAAGACAGAGGAAACAGTGCTCTGTTGTTGGTAAGTAGCAGCGGAGAGGCCACGATCAACCACAAACTCCTCTCCTCCAAGAGAAATAAACGGTTTCAAGGGGTCTGGGTCAGGCAGGAATGAGATGTGCTGAGCTGAGCCGAAGTGAAGGCTGTGCTGAGCAGAGCTGGATGAAAATGTGCTGAGCAGGAACGGCCAGCTGGCCATGCTGACCGTCAGGGGAAGGGCCTGGCAGGATGTACTGACTGGCACGGGGCAGGCTCCCTCCCAGCTTCCTCTCTGTCTTTACTCCAAGTGGGTCCCTCTGGACACCATTCTCAGCAGCTTGCTAGTCCCTTCCCCTTTCTGTGACATCCAGAACCCTCTGTCTTCTTAGACTATGGACATTTCTATTTCTCTGTGTCCCTTCACCACCCATGCCCTCTCCAAGTTCATTCTCGGACTCCATTCTGGGAGTTGGCTTGGAACACTGCCTTGCTGCCATTTCCTATCAGCCTGACGGGCTCTGGAGTTCTCGGAGAACCCTGAGTTCTGAAAGAGGAGCAGGGCCATACCTCAAGGGCAGGAACCACTACTTTTAAGTAGCCCTCAGAACTCTTCTGGACCAGAGACACAGAAGTCAATCAGGAGTCCCGCATGAGCTGGATGAGGAGAGGTAAGTAAAAGCAAAACCAAGGCATCCGTGAGTTCAGAGCTGACACACCTAGCCTTTGTGTAGGGGTTGAGATGCTGAGGAAACACTATCTACTCCACTGAGCCCTTGTTCATAAGGGATACTGAGTTTGGATATTTGCTATTCTACAGCCCCACATCCTCCAGTCCTAAGGCTACACTGGGGCTGACCTTTACAGTCAAAGGCTCGTCTTCACATAAAGTCTACATGACAGGACAGAAGGGCTCTAACAGAAACATCTTCTGCTCAAACAAATGTCCCAGTCTCCTTATCTAATAATGGGTCAAAACCCCTCACTGATTTCAAGAAAGGCTTTGGAGTTGAATTTCCTGCCCTGTGCCCAGCCCAGCTGTCATCTACCAGTTTTGGAAATTCTTAGCCAAGTTCTTTCACCTCACTGCTTCCTTCCTTCCTTCTTACTTCTTAATGCCTCTGGGGGATGTTGTATTGCTACCTCTGCCTCGTCTACTAGAGAAACTGAGAGTCACAAGAATGGATGACAGAAATTCGGCTTTGGTAAGGGTGATATAGCCGTCAGATCTGATTGAAGAATACTGTTTTCAAGTAGAAGAATACTGTTACTTCTTTAATCCTAATAAGTGACAGTTGACCCATGCCAGATGCTTTGGATGATTTGTGCTTCCTAAATTGGCTAATGCTATAAAAGAAAACATCAAATACATGATAATGCAAACAAAACAATAGTGTATAGGACACTTATTCTAATTCCAAATGGCACCCTTCCACTCTTTCAAGCAGTGATGGAGGCCCAGCATCCTGCCATCTTGTGGCTCCTTCATCTTTGCCATACAGGTTCCTTCTTGCTGTGTTTTGTTTTTGATTTTGTGGGGGGTTTTTTTTGTTGTTTTTTGGGGGGTTTTTAATACATATCTACAAAAAAAAACCCTATATCATATCTGTAAAGAAGGACTATGCAGACTTGTCTATGGAAGGGTAGATGTTTCTCTAGGCCAAGATGAGAACTATTTGTAAACCCACTCCTCATTGGCACTGGCTGGCAAACTCATGTGAATAGGTTTGTACCACAGAAACAAAGCAAGAATGAAAACTGGTCACCCCTGTCATGCCATCTCAATATTATTTGACCTAGTGGGAAAAATGAGACATCATGTCCAAAGTCACAGAGTTATAGAATCAGAGCTATAATTTAAAGACAGTTACTACACTCTGCCAATTCATACCACACGAGAAAACAAAAAACTAACCAAGGACAAAGATTTTGGACAAATGTCATCACTCATTTTCCCTAAGACTCAACTTGGAAACATAGGATTCAACCACCTACTTCTAAGCAGGGCACTAGATAAACTCAGGAAACAGAATTTATTTCCTTTGAAAGTATTGGTGGAGATCACTACCCAGTGTTTCACACAACGAATTAAGGCTCAAGGAGGTTAGTGACTTGTTCAAAGTCACGCAGCTAAGTAAGTGCCAAGCAGGAAGGTAACCTGGTATTCTCACTCTGTGTCAAGGGATACTGGACCCCACAACCTTTTTATCCCACGAGGCTTTTCACATCATAGGATGAAACAAAATCAGAGACTATCACACTCCCCACAGTTGGTCTGCTTGGACGCCCATGCCTTAGTTGCTTTCCCTGAGGAAAACAACTTAAAGGAAGAAGAGCCTTCTTTTGACTCATAGTTGGGGAAGTTCTGGTGGCAGCAGTTTGTTGCATCTGCTATCAGGAAGCAGAGAGAAAAGAATGTTCATGCTCAGCTAGCTTTCTCCATTAGATGCTGCCCAGGACCCAAGAACAGATCCTCCCACTTTTAGGAAGGATCAATGAACCTAATAGGCTAATCTAATCAAGATATCCCTCCTCTTGAATGTACTATGACTTGTCTCCTAGGAGACTCCAAATCCTGTCAAGTTGAAAATATCACCTGGTACCAATTATCCAGGTCTAGGAAGGTGAGTATTTTGAGAAACACACCATCTCTTTCCTCTAAAAAGATGAGCCAACGAGATCAAATATTCCACCAGTGTAGAGGTTAGAGGAGTACATAAATTCATGGGTAAGAAGGAGACAAAAACTATATAACCCCTTGTATTTACATACTCAGCAGCTAAGATAAAACCTTAAAGCCAATAACATCTACTAGATAGAAGCGTCTCTGAATGAGTAAATTAAAGTATTCTCCATTTTCCCACCAAGAGGTAGAATCTAGGTAACTCCTGGGCAGAAGGGAAAGACTAGCCTCTCCTGAAGGGGCTCTAGCAGGCCCAAGCATGCTAAAGTGAAACCTTTATCCTTCCCCTCCATTCCCTCTGCCTTACTAAAACCCATTAGATTACATTCCTAAAGCTAATCACCAAGATCTAGTCCCTTATTTGGCTACTTCCCCACCCTTTCCATCCCCCTTCCCCTCCTCTCCACCTCTCCCCTCACTCCAAGGCCAACTACCAAGTTCCAGTTATCAAAGTATTGAAATCGAGCATCAAAAGCCCCATTTTGGCTTACCTAATTAACATGGCCAATCAAAACAAAGCATCTCATCCTAACACAGGTATCCTCTGTTCTCTTTATAAAGGGTCATTTGCCTGTGGGCCAGATCTGTCTCCTCTCTATCCAGAGGCAGTCCTTTGTCTCTCCAGAGCAAATACCCCTTTCCCATCACCCTTGTTCTTTCCTTTTCTTCCTAGTTCTCTATCTCCTGTCTTTGTCTTTTATTCCCTTTCCTTTGTACCTTTAGAGCAAACCAATCTCCTTTGTGCCAAGAACTTGGTCTTCAGATGTCTTGTGCCAATTCTGGACCTTTGACCTGTTTCCCTATTGGCTGCTCTCACTGAATTTCTTGTACCTTAACAAAGTTACATAGAAGCAATTAATCAACACAATTTGTCACTGAAACCACCGTAAGCAACTTCCACATAAGCTCCTTCATTGAATCAATCTTCTTTTCTCTAGACACTAAAATGTACAGTCTTCTGAGAATTAATATTGTACTATTTATGCAAAATATAAGAAAACATTGCCACTCTTTCGGTCCTGGAACCACCTCACCCCATTGCAAATGTTGAGTCTATCATCCAGACACATCTATTGTACCATAAACCCTACAAGACATAGTTATAATTTATAAAATGGTATGTGTATTTTAAAGAATAAGAAATGCTGTTTTCTATTTATACCAGGTATTTACTTACCATTTTGATGCTCTTTCTTCCTGAAGACCTACTTTTCCATATGGTAACATCTCCTTTGAATCTAAAGAATTCTGCAGCATCTGCTGTAGTGTGGGTGTGTTAGCAATCCATTTATACCTGAGATGAATGAATTTAAAAGTAGAAAAGGTTTGCCTTGGCTCCTGGTTTCAGAGATATCACTGTGTGGCAGCATGGTGCCATTGCTTTGGGTCTGAGATGGCACAGTATGTCATGTTGGGTGTATATGTTGGAGGAAGTCTAATTACTTCATGGTATTAAAAAAGCAAAGACAGGAATATCTCAGTATGCCCTGCAAAGGCACATACCCAGTGATTCAACTTCCTCCCACTATGCCTCACATCTTAATGGTTCTAGTAGCTCCCAGTACTCAGAAGCTGGAGGCCAAGCCTTTGGCATATGGGCCTTTGGGGGACTTTGAAGTTTTTCCGAGTTCAACCAATCTTGCTTAGTCTAAAAGGGTCCCTGCACGCCTTTGTTGTTAAATAATATTCACACTGGATGTAATCTGGCTGAACAAGTCTTTTTTGTTCTCTTACATGCATCATCCATCCATTTGAGGATGTATGTTTTGAACTTCAGTAGATGATTGATTTACCTGTACTATATCCTTTTTAATCAAGATTTTCAAGAGTTCCCTCCATTGTTTTTCAAGGTTGGTAAACAGTTGGACTGTGATGTGCCACAGCCTGGTTTTCTACATGTACATCTTGCTTTGGGTTCACTAAAATTTTTAAATGTGTAAATTTAGACCATTTATCAAATCTGGGAAGTCTGTGAAGACTGGTTCCTACTTGTCATTTTCAACATTTTATATGTATGTCGTGTTTTTTATCATTTGTACAGTATGCTTTTGCTTATTATTTCTTTTTTTCTGATCCTCTTTTGCAACACTAAGCATGTGTTAGACATTTTTGACTTTGTCTTTCAGTGTCTGAGATGCTGTTCATTAGTTTGTTTGTTCTTTTCTATTCTTGGGCCTAGAGACTCTTACCTCACTCTGTAATTACATGGAAACTTCTGATGTCATACCCATCCTTCTTAAACACTTATTGCAGTTTTGCTTCTAACATTCTGTTCTGCAGTTTGAGTTAGTTCATTGTGTCTCCACTAAGATTACATCTTTTCTTCCTTTATCTGAGTCATACTTTCTCTTATCTTAGCAAGTATATATTCAGCATTTGGACTAAATAACCAATTTTTATGGACCGTATTTCTTCCACATCCATTTGATCTTTCTATATTAAAATTTGGGCTTATATTCTAGACATTGTGAGGATCTTGTTGTGGTTCCTCTGAATTCTGTTGTATTTTCTGAAGATTAGTGAGCTGTTATTGATGCAATAGTGGACTCTGATGACAAACTATCTCATGGGCGGCTCTCTAAATCTCAGTTCAGTTCTTCTATCTTTAGCTGAGCTGCTTGGATGCTGCCCCATTTGCACTTGATCCTCAAGTTAGCCAGAGATTTGCACAGGGTTTATATTTAGCAGCTATAGTTGCCCAAACCTCAGTCATCTGCTTCTTCAAGCCAGAGGTACCACAGGCTTCCTATGGGAATTTGACCTAGCTACCCCATGTGATGCTACTTCAGATGTGGTAATAATAACCAGAAAAGTTATCTAATACTCTTCTTTTTATCTAAAGAAGCTTCCAAAAGCAATAGCTATACTTGGATTTTTTAAAATTTTTTAAATTTTGTCTAGAGCTTATGGTTATTGTTTGTAGAGGGTTTGTATGATATCAGCCTACTTCTCCATAGCATAAGGAGAACTCACCACCTCTCAACTACTTGTCCTATAGTATATTATAAAAGTTGCTACTCTATTCACAATAGCCAAGAAATCGTAATACATTACCCCTATAGGAGGGATCCTGAAATATTGATGGTGATTGTCATTCTTCTTGGTTATCCTTCAGAACCTCACAGCAAGTCCATGTTGCTCAAGAGTCACTCAATATGGAGAAATCAAGCTGCTACTGATATGGAAGTTTTGTCCTCGCTAGCTAGCTTTCACAGTACTGAAACGTGTTACAGTGTTACTAGATGAGAAACATGTTTGCCACTAATATCCAGCTGTCAACCATTTTTATCTTTAGACAAAAACATATTCAAAAGATTTATTGATCTTCATTCATTTATCACTCATGAAACTACTTTGCCTCTTCCAACTTGAGTGTTTTTTCCCCTAAACTATTTATACTTTTTAAGTTAAGGTATACAGATAAATATGAAAAATTAAAATGAAAGCAAAATCTTACCCAGCAGTGAACTCTATGAGTTATAAGAGTAATCTGCCTAGCAAAATATGCTCACGGATACAATAGTGGTGCCAATGACACAGGAGCTACCAACCACTCTCTGATTTATTTTAATGTCCAGTTCACAAAATGGAAGCTATACATGGCATAGTTATAGAGGCCAAGAACCTATAGCTAGATAGGTCCTCGGAGAGAACCTATAACTATTGATTCCTGACTTGTCATTATACCCATAGACTAGTGCATCTTTCAGACCTCATCAGGAAAGCTTCTTTGGATGGGCTGTGGACAGTAGTTAACACAGACGCCAATAACTGATTGGGGTGTATAAATGACTGTGGGATCCTCAGTCTTAAATTGGATAGCCATATCACACGCCCCTCCTCCCAAGACTTGGGGATCATGGTAGAAGAGGCAATAAGACTTCAAGAGCCAGAGGCAATGAATGTCTACGAGGCAACATTGTTCTCTGGGCACAGCATCACAGTTTTTGCTTATGAATCCCTAGCAGTTATGACAGAATGTACACACTCAAGCCATACAAAATTCCTCCATGGAAGTGGAAAAGGAGGGTGAAGTACCATCTAAGCTGAGGAACTGTTGGTAATTGAAAGCTGCCAGGGAAGGAGGCCTTAGCTTTCTCTAAGGGTATGGTCCCTGGTACATCTAACATGCTCCAGCAGATGACCACATACTCAAGAGTATACAAGCAGCACTAAGGGAACTCTATAGGGTTTTTCTAACTGAAAATATAAAGTTAATTGAATATGAAGTGGAGAATAGATCTAAAAGGAGATGGAAGGGGAGATAAAGGCAATCAAAACATAATTTATAATGTTTTCAAAAATTAACATAAAAACCCTTCTAGAGCTTTCAGAAGCAAAACGGAGTGCTTGTGATAAAAGTGTTAAAGGACAGCATCCGGTTATAAATGCAGATGACATCAGGCCTTTAATGTACATCGACTGCAACATCTTTGACATGTCCACAGGCATTTATTGATCTCCCACTCTTTGCCAAGCAGGAAATTTCCAAACAAGGCTAGCGATGGGTATCACATGACAAGACCTTCCCAATGCTAATTAATGGGAGTAAATAAACCACTCTAAGCATCATTAATAATAACATCTACAGTTCTGTGTGCTGAGCATGCACTGGGTGCTCTGACTCTAACCCCCACAGTTCAACATTTCTCTCTTCATCACATGCCCAGGGTGATGAAGTAGAAAATAGTCAGAGTCATACAGGCTTGGATTTGTCTCAGTGTTGATGGTCACTAGGTAAATAATACCCCCAAAGACAAATGACTTACTGTCTATGAGCCTCAGTAAGCTCACCCATAACATTGGGCTTTCAAAACTAATAAGCAACACTAATTAGAAATTAAAACACCTGCTAGAGAACCCTGCCCATAATGGCTATTATTAATTTTACAGATCAAAAAAAAAATCTTCAGATTGGAACATTTAGGTAACTTGCTACATTTAGGTTGGGATGCTGTTTTGTTATCTAACTGGAGGGGCTGGGTTTCAAATCCATATTTTCTTCCCAGTTGGCTGTGTTCTCTTCATAATCATCACAAATTATTGAACACCTATTGTGTCCAAGCACTACACTACATGTGTGCATATCAGAAGTCAACCTAAAAACTAACCAAATATTAAAAAAGCAAGATTTACAGTCTGTAGAGGCTCATTTTATAAATTGCTTGTCATGGAAACAGTCAGACTCAGGCTTCAACTCCTTAGAAGTCATGTTAAAAAGCTATATTTGGTGACACACATTTGGGTTTTTGTTTGTTCATTTGTTTTTTGTTTGTTTTTGGTTTTTTTTAATTGGATATTCTACTTATTTACATTTCAGATGTCATCCCCTTTCCCTAATTTCTCCTCAGGAACTCTGTATCCTGTTGTCCCACCTCCTGCTGCTTCTATGAGGGTGTGCCCCCCCCCACCCCCCCCCCCCCCCCCCCCCCTCGAATTCCCCCACATTGGTGCATCCCGCCTTCACAGGACCAAGGACCTCTTCTCCCACCAATGCCTGACAAGGCCATCCTCCACTGCATATACAGCTGGAGCCATGGGTACCTCCATGCACCCAGGCTGGTGGTTTTGACCCTGGGGACTGTATTATTACTTTTCTCATGGGGCCACACATTTGTAATGATAATTGGTAAGGTGCATATCAATAGATCCTGGGTTCACTAATCAGCCAGCCTAGACTAGAAGGCAAGCTCCAGACCAGTGATAAAGGCTATCTCAAAAAGCAAGGGGATAACTCCAGAGTAATGATACTTAAGGTTATTCTCTAGCCTACACACAAATGTGTAAACACATGCACACACACACACACACACTCACATACACATGAACATGTGCACATTTCATGCTTTCTTTTAAACTTTTAAATGACAAAAGCCTCATATCAACATTTTTTTTCCATCCTGGGATCATCAGAACTGCAAGTCTTTGAGATAAATCTTCCTATTGCACAGTCTTCCCTTGAGGGAAGCCATATCTTAAATAAAGACCTTCTGCTTCACAATACTAGAGGAAGACGCCCCTGTTGGTATAGAGTCAGGGTTCGGTAAATGACTACTAGTGCTCTCTCCATTCTAGAACATGTCAAAAATGTACAGATGGAATGGTGGAGAGAATTAAATTTGTACAGACAAATATCCATGGCACTGTTCTACCAGTAACAGGGACAGAAGAGTCTTCTGTTCCCTTTCATATGCATGAGAGAGTCAGGCTGGGTATTACTCACACATTTTATGTCTTGCACGTCAATCAAGTCCCAAGTTATAATAAAGCTTCCTTTGTCAACCCTGTCATTAGTGGGTTCAGGATTCTTGAGGAGTGTATACAAACCTCCCACACCCACACAGTTATTTAAAGTGATTGCTGAAGTCACTTAAAAGCCATTATTTAGTCTGTTGGCCAGACTCCACCTCTCTCCTACAGAATATGGCATATCTTATTGTTTCTGCTTATTATCTCATAATTGTTGACTTATAGGTGTTTATAAAATCTTAGTAACATTGTCAGACCTGTTGGTCTTTCTATCCATGCATTTAGATACTCAACAAATAATTATCAAATGACTGCGTGGACTAAACACAAGCTCAGAATTAGCAGAATTGTGCTTTTTACTCTCTCTCTGTCTCTCTGTCTCTCTGTCTCTCTCTCTCTCTCTCTCTCTCTCTCTCTCTCTCTCTCTCTCTCTGTGTGTGTGTGTGTGTATCTGATGTAGTTTGTGTGTAAGAGTTGTAGATGTGCATGCCTTAAATCAAGGGTCAAAGTCAGATGACAACACCAGCTGTCGGTCCTCATCTTCCATGTTATCTGAGATGGGGTCTCTTTGTTGTCACTGTGATTATACCCAGCATGCTGGCCTTTGAGCTTTCAGGGACCTTCCTGCCTCTGCCTTCCATCTTCCCATAAAAACACGGGGATCAGAAATGTACCCTACAGGGCCCAGCTTTCTGCATGTGTGATCTCAGGATTGAACTCAGGTGCTTATGCTAACACAGCCAGCAATTTACCCACTACCTGGTACTTTCTATTTTATTTCATAGCCTGGTACAGAGACAAAGTTTTAGTTATGGATGTAGAGGTCTGGCTCTTTTGTTTATTCAACGGAAGACATGTTGTTTCACCAAGTCTCAGTTTGAACACCTGTAAAGTGCTAATAATTTATTTGACATCTCTGAAAGGGTCTTACAAAGATCAAATTAGATTATATAATTAAAAGTATTAAAGGCATATAACCTTACACAGAAGTAACAATTCTTAAAATTCTGTTTAACCTGTCATTTATATTTATAATTAATGCTCCTTCCATTATAAATTATATATAATTATATATTATAAATTGTTTCATAATCAGAAGCTATTGTTGCTGTTATTGCTGTGTCTAAGCTGGACATCATTATTTACTGCTTTTGGAAGTGAGTCAAGAGGCAAAAGAATTCTAAATAATCTCACGTGTTTCACTTATAAGAGAAAGAATTCACTGACCTTCCTGGGCTTACAATATAGTTGCAAATACAGATAGGTCCCAGCCCCTTGACTATTGATCAGTGTTAGTAAGGCTGAGCATGGTATTGTAGGAGCACAAGGCAAAGAGAAGACTAGCAGACAAAAGTATGTCTCATCGACAAAACCCAGCCTGAAGAGAGCTCTCCGGAGGAGACATAGAAGTTTCTTAGAGAAGGGAATGGAGCAGGAGTCATGTTCCTGCAGAGAAAAGTGGTTATGGAATCTCAAAGCCTAGAGTTGGAATACTGATATTAGGAATCTTGGGATGTCAGGATTAGAGAGGACCAAAACGAGAGGCAAGAGATAAACCAGAGGCAGAGGACTCAATTTGTTGGGTCATGGTAGGTCTCGTAAGCAAAGGAAGAATGTGGGCATCCACACTGTGATCCTCTTTCCATCACTGTGGAGTAATCTTAAAGATGCTGGAGAATTCCTAGGTGTACCAACCTCCCTGCACCCTGGAACTCTGAGCAGAGTGTGTAAAAGAAATAAGTTCATAACACTCCATTTGCAACAATGTAGTCAAGGGGCTCTGAGTGGTGAGAAGTCACAGAATCTCAGGACAATCTTTGGCAAAACCATATAGAGACCACAGATGCTGTGAGAAATTGATAATTTTTTTTTGTCTCTAAAGAGACAAAAAAAAATGAGCAGAAATTCAGATATTTTGTCTAAACCCTGAAGACTTCCACAGAAGGGTCAGTCATCAAACCTGAAATGGACAAAGCGGACTGAGAAATGGCTAGAAAGAAGAACAAACCCCAGGAAACTATGAAGTTCTCAGGAGAGGGGTTAGGGGATAGAGGGCGGGGATGATGCCTGTTACAGTTGATGTCTGGTAGCTCATAGATGACCATGGGGGATAATTTTAATGCATGAAATGAAGCCAGAAGCCACCAGTGAGTGCTGAGAGGCCACAGGCGTAAGTGTGTCATGGCAACTCAGAAAGAGGGGCTGGGAAAGTCCAAGAATTAGTTGATCCAGAGATAATGAACGGCATTAGCCATATCTTTTAAATTGGAGAGGTTCAGAGGATGGAGAGACCAGCGATGACTCTTGCAGGGGACCCAGGTTTGGTTCCCAGCATCCACGTCCTTTAGTTCATAATCGCTCCTACTCCAGGGGATCTGGCGCCTCCTTCTGGCCTCCATGGGCTCTGCAGATATGTGAATAAACTGAATTCACACACACAGAGAGAGAGAGAGAGAGAGAGAGAGAGAGAGAGAGAGAGAGAGAGAGAGAGAGAGAGAGAAATAAGTCTCTTTTACAAAGTAGAGGGATTCAGAGACATTTACATGCTAAAGCTAAATGAAAGCATGGATCACCTATATAATATGGAGTTAATATATATATAATATGGAGTTCTAGATCACACAAAACTGAGCAAAACGGAAATGACCTAAAGTGAAGTGGGGCATACAGCCACAAAGAGGAGTGAAGAGATGGTGGCTTCTGCTTTTACAGACAGGACAGAGTTCATCTGACCAAACTTCTGGCTAGCAGAAAGAAAAAAAAAAAAAGGATGTCTCATTGAAAATATTAAGCCATGAACTGAGCTGCCTGGAGGAAAAAATAGAAAGACATTTTCTAAGCAAGGAAAGAAGGCAGGGCTGGGACTGACAGGGCCCTTTAATAAGCATGTGAAACAGTACCTACTTGCACAGATTTGAAAACAAACTATCAGATGCTAGAGAATGAAGCTCTCCACATGTTATTATGCTACTAATACATCCGTTTAAACGACACGCACATCTCACTCAAGACTCAGATGCAGAGAGCTCCCAGAAGGCAAACTTTCATGGAAGTTCTAGCACTTAATGGTACTCCATAAATATTCTAGGATTCCCTGGATCCATGAAGCTGGAACAGGAAGCTGCATGCAACAGCTTTGTTTGTTTGGATGGTTGGTTGATTGGGGTTTTTTGCTTTTGTTTTTTTTGTTTGTTTGGGGTTTATTGTTGTGTTTTGTTTGTTTGTTTGTTTGTTTGTTTGTTTTTGACCAATGCCTTTACCACCAGGAGGTAACATGACATATTTAAAACACAAATATAAATGTACCTTCAATTTTTGTATATAACTACATGTAGCCTTGCGGACAATTGCACAAACTGTAGCACTCCTGAGTTTTGGAGAGACACATGGAGAGACTCCATGGCCATAAGTTTTATTTCCACTGATTTGATTAACTGTGAGCTGACAGTGTTGGGGCTGGGCTGTCCTCCCTCTAATCATTCCTGAGCCATACAGTCTGACAACTGTTTACATAACATTTTCGTTGGAGTATGTATTATAAATAATGTAGAGACAACACGTGGGAGTATATATGCAAGCTGAATGCAAAGAATGGCAGTTTACATAAGGGATTGGAGCATCCGTGCATTTGGGTGTCCTCAAGGGTCCTAGAACCCAACCCCCGTGGATTCAGACTGAAAACTTGATCTTTTAAGTACAAGCAAGAGGTGTTGCCACTGTAACACACACTAGGATCAGGGAGGTTCCTGAAACTTCTGAAGCTGGGGACAGAAGGAAAGTGGGAAGAACTATAGACTGACTAGCCAGTTAGAAGAAGCTTGCCCTGAGCCGCAGGTCATTTTGATAGAATGCTTACCTTCTCAGTCTATTGTGATTGAGAAAGTACAGGGCCTGCCTGTTTATCTTGCTCCTGGGGTGTTTTAGGCAACAATCTATAACTATGAAGATATATCATGACTGTGATGTCTCTTATAAAAGTAAGCATTTGATTGTATAAATGGTTTACAGTTCAGAGGTTTAGTCCAACATCAGCACGGCCAAAGACATGACAGCACATAGGAATATGTGGTGCTGGAGAAGGAGCTGACAGTTCTAGATCCAGATCTGCAGGCAGCAGGGAGAGAGCCACTGGGCCTGGCTTAGGCTTCTAGAACCTCAGAGTCCTACTCCCTTTAACACACTTCCTCCAACAAGGTCATACCTATTCCAACAAGGTCATACCTACTCCAACAAAGCCACACCCCATCATCCTCTCAAGTAGTGCCATTACCTAGTGAGAAAGCATTCAACCATATGAGCCTATGGGAGTCATTCCTGATCAAATGACCACAATTCCAGGGACTGTTCCTATTCAGACCACCACCACATGAGGTGAACTTCTCCTGGAAGAAAGTACTCCTGGGAAAGAAGTAAGCAGCTGTCCATGCTCTCTCCCAAGTTTTCCTCTGAGCTCTGAAAATCACTCTACCTTGGTTTCTGAATGATGGCACTGTGTGGCTGCTTTGCCTCTATCAGGAGAGGGAACTAAAGGCCACTGGCAGTTCTTGGAGAGCATCTCTTTATTCTGTCACCTCACCTACCACTTCTGCATTGTGGGCTGGTGAGAACTCCAGCCTTCAATCTTCCTCTGTCTCCAAAACATCAGAAATGAAGGCCTTGGGACATGGACTGTCTGGTTCCAGAGAGACTCTATATAGCCTGTCCTGTGACCTAGAGACAGTACAATTACCCAAGGTTATGAAGTCCTGGATCATGGAAGCAGACACTAGTATCAGAGCTCTGGGTTCTGGGGCCATTGTTTCTCTTTACACAGTTTTAATGGTTTTCTGTTGCTATGATAAAATACCATGACCACAAGCAACTTGGGGAAGAAAGGATTTATTTGGCTTACACTTCACATCACAGTCCAGCATAGAAGGACAGGAACTCAAGGCAGGAATATTGTCTTAGTTGGGGTTTTTCTACTGTAAACAGACACCATGATCAAGGCAATTCTTATAAGGACAACATTTAATTGGGACTGGCTTACAGGTTCAAAGTTTCAGTCCATTAATATCAAGTCAAGAGCATGGCAGTGTCCAGGCAGGCATGGTGCAGGAGGAGCTGAGAGTTCTGCATCTTCATCTGAAGGCCACTAGGAGAAGACTGGTTTCCAGGCAGCTAGGACGAGGGTTTTAAAGCCCATGCCTACAATGATACACTTCCTCCAACAAGGCCACAGTTAATCCAACAAGACTGCACCTCCTAAAAGTGCCAGTCCCTAGGCCAAGCATATTCAAACCACCACAAATATGAAGGTAAGAACTAAAGCAGTGACCATGGAGGAATGCTGCTTACTCGCTCCATTTCCCTGGCTTTCTCTGTCTGTTTCCTTAGACACCCCAGGACCTGCCCAGTGAGTACCACGCACAGTGAACTGGATCCTTCCACATCTGCCTTCAGTCAAGACAATGCCCGACACACTTGCCTACAGGCATTCTGATGGAGGCTTTTCTCAGCTGAAGTTCCTCTTTTCATCAAACATACACACACACACACATACACACAAACCAGGACACACACCTTCATCTTCAGACACTAGCTATTTTCAATTAGTTTGTCCTGGCTGTTTCTATCTATTTTACATGCCTCAGAGAGGAAAATAAGTCAAATATCCCTACATATTATAAGTAAAATCCACATTTTTCTAAGGTAAAAACTTATTTAAGGCAGAATTTGCCCCTTGTTGGGGGGGGCATGTAACATTCTTCATTTCTTATTGTATTATTTTATGAAGAAATCTCTAAGATGTCATTCAGATAGATTTAAAGACTTATTTCAGTGCGCCGACACATTGAAGAGCATCATTTACCACAGCTTCTCCCACCCAAAAGAAACAATCTCCAGTATCTCTCTATCCTGCCTGGCTGCTTCTGCCAATTTGAAAATTCATCTTTTCAAAGCAAGAGAGAGAAGCCAGCAAGCTTCACCCCATCCAAACCTTCACCTTGCAGCAATGAAGCAAGTGGTCCTTAGATTCGGTCTCTGTCCTTGGACATAAGAGGGAGTCCTATCTCCAGGACCTGTTTGTGTCTTTCAGACACCATATAAATATGTGGATACACTCATAAACTTGCACATACCTACACACACACACACACATATACATACAAACACATTCACATATATATTCACACACATTCACACACACACACACTCATACACGCCACCAGCAGCAGCAGCCCACACACCCAAAATGAGAAGAGCCCATGCAAGAGAGGAGGAAATGCCCTTTATGTCTACAGGCTGCCTCCAGCAAAAAAAAGCATGCCTAAATGCAATAGGTTAAATATATTGCCGCCATTACACTCTGCAAGAAACACATTCCATAAAAACGAAGGTGCTGTAAATTATACAAATATGATGCTAACAAGCCAGGAAACGCTCTGCTAATGAGGTCAGCTACAGAACTCCTGCAGCGCTGCAAATCTTCTGCCAATCCTGCACATGAGGTACCAGAACGGCGTTGGGTCAGCAGATTCTGAGCGGGCTTGTAACCTGCTGTTTGGTGTATGGTTACACAGGTAGATAAAAGGCCTCCACGTCTCCCCCTCCCCATGCCGCGCTCCCAGGTTTATTTGTGTGTCAAATATCCAAGTCGCCAGATGAGCACGCACTGCATTAACGCACCTGACTATTACGCCCATTGTTCTCCTGCTCAGAGTGGAGAATTAGTCACTCGGATGTGTAAATATTGGTTACAGTTTTGAAGCGTGCAAGCTTTGTGTTTCCATCAGCCCCATTCCTGGAGGAATTATGCATGCTGTTGGCACTGGGTTTTGTACACACTGTATTTGCTAAAGCTCTAAAAATCAAATAAACATGTTCTCAGCTCCTGAATTATTAGTCCATTCACCATCTTTCCCCCGTTAGGAGGGGGACAATAAACACGCCGGAATGTGGCATTTAGGAACTGCAACAAGATTTCTGCTTGGCATTTACAAGTTGGAGAGCAATTGGAACACCCTTCCTGTGCCTTTGTCACACAGCTTTCAGCACAGAGCCAAGACACCTTTGAAATCATTAAACCCTTAGCCAAGAAGACCTTCATCTGGGGTCAAGATGCAAGCTCCACTTCCGGATAATCGTCAGACATGGAAATGAGTACTTGTTCCAGGAGTGACACAGATCTACCAGTTAACAAGCTATATCTCAAAACCAGTTCTAGCCAACTTCAGAAGACAGCTCTATAACTTCCACAGCAACCTGGATTTTCTTTGATCGGGAGGAGGAGGTAACCAGCATGGAGTGTCAGGAGCTCTGTGCACCATGCCTGGGTCCACCCAACATGTCAAAGATGCCAGACTGACAGCCATTACAGAAGAAAAGAGGGCTGCTAGCTTTATAAGCTAATCCCATAGTTTCTTGGCAGCGTTTTTCTATCCCAGGATCTGGAGCAATTAAGGTTTAACACCACTGCGGGTGGACGAATAGAAATGCAAGAAGTTTAATATGAGGTGCTCAAATGAACGCAAGTGAGCACTGAGGAGGTAAATATAAGCACAAAGGTGCCTCCTGCCTCCCCAGCACTGAGCACAGTGTTTACGGTAGGCCTCCCACTTTAGAGCCAGCATCAGGGGTGGGGGGTAGTGTGCGCCCTATCTGCCTGGCTTAGTCCTCATCGAAGACACCTGTTTATACTCCATCTCCAAGGCTTTATTGAGTCTGTGTTCTCCCCAGTCTCGGGGCCCTGCCGTGGATCTATTTGTATACACACATCGCAGGTTTTGGAAATAACTTTAGCACATAAACGCCATTATTTCCAGCAGAGTTGGTGTAAACCATATTTACTACCCGAACACTCAGCTAAAAATCGAGCTGCAAGGACACGGTAGCAGCAGCAGCAGCAACAACAAAGAAATTGGCGACAGCGACAAACCGCAGCCGCAAATCAAAGCAGTCCACATAGTAGCCTTCAGGTGGAAGCAAAAGCGGAGGAAGAGGGCAGCCCGTGACTGCATCCCACACATATGAGTGAGCACCGAGCCACTAAATCCCTGCTCCAGTTTAAATACAGCCTGCATGTGGGAGCCTGGGAGATGCAGAGGGTATTGAAGGAGATGCCGACAGACGGGCACAGCGACCCTGGAAATTTAACAGCCTAGTTTGGCAGGAAATCCAGAGTCCATCAGTACACTTCAGGGCAGTTTCACTAAATCGACCCAGGCTCCTGAATCAGCCAAACGAGAGAAAACACCTCAGCAGCCAAATCCCCATGTCAAGACTCTCCCTGGCCTTAAAAGTGTGGATTATTTTTCTGACTGCTGAAACCTAGAAAATTCAGGCCACACCACCGCAGGCATACTCAACCCAAGGTCATTGTTGCCATAGTCATTAAGCACCTAATGTGTGCCATACAGTAAAAGCTACGTGTTTGGCAATAGACAGGGAAGAGACACCTCTAAGACATTACAGTCTACTAAAGCAAGTTTTAAAGATGCTACAGACAGCGTGGTGGCATGCACCTGGAGTCCAAGCAGTTGAGCTGAAGAAAGAGAATCACTGGAAGTTCAAGGCTGCCTCTGCCTACATGGTGTGTTCTAGGCCAGGCTGCTCTGTGTTTTGAACCCTTGTCGAAGAATGAGAATGAGGAGGAAAAAGAGGAGAAGAATGAGGAATGTTAGGGTTTTACTGCTGTGAACAGATACCATGACCAAGGCAACCCATAAAGACAACATTTAATTGGGGCTGCCTTACAGGTTCAGAGGTTCAGTCCATTATCATCAAGGTGGGAGCACAGCAGTGTCCAGGCAGGCATGGTGCAGGAGGAGCTGAGAGTTCTACATTTTCATCTGAAGGCTGCTAGTAGATACTGGCTTCCAGGCAGCTAGGATGAGGGTCTTAAAGCCCACACCCACAGTGACACACTTCCTCCAACAAGGCCACACCTCCTAAAAGTGCCACTTCCTGGGCCAAGCATATTCAAACCACCACAAGGAGGAAGAGGGTAAAGTGAAGCGAAGGTTAAGGAAGAATAATCACATAGGAAAATGACAGTAGCCATTAAAAAGCGGTTCGTGGCTGATACCCAAGAAAAGATGCTATGAGCTTTAAGTGCTGATGAAGTCTAAGGTAAAGAAATAGGTCATACAGGATAGTACAATCCACAAAGTCTTTGAGAAGGAAGCAAACCTTGAAAGTAGGTAGGACTGAGCTGGGCAGAATGGAGAGAGGGCCAGAGTCAGTGCAGGGCAATGGTACAGCAAAAAAGACAAAGAACAGGAACAAAGCCAGTATATTTTGTTCAGTGGCCTTCTTGAGCTGATATGGAGGGGAAGAGAGGCAGATGAACTTGGAGAGATGTTTGTTCTACTGAATATTAACTGATATTGTTGGAGATCTGATTGTGTGGCAAATTACCTGCCATAAACACAAGTCTGCCTTCAGTGTAGTCTACACAAATTTGCATAGAGGGAGAGAAAGGAAAGCTGTGTTGGGGTGGGAGGGGCCATCTGAACATTGTTAATGGGCACACAGTAAAGTCATTTATGCTAGTCTTTTTTGTTCCTCCCAGAGAGCACTAAACCAGTGTAACACAGTTACCAGCAGGCCCTGCGTCCTCTCAGGCAAAATAGGTGCAGGAAGAGGGGAGAGGGAGAGGGAGCCGGAGAAATGCAGTCCCCCCAGCTTAGCAGAGGATGTTTGAACTCCGTGTGAAGGTCAGACATTTGTATTGGGGATGAATAGAGGACGGCCGTAATGTAGAGCAGACAAAGTGTGAAATATGCATTTTTCTTTTTTCATGTTATGCCATTTTATGAGACGTCGGTGTAGATGCAGCAAGCAAGGCTCCTGGCTGGAGCCCTATGGGGTTGGCAGATTTATTACCAAATTAAAAAAAAATGAAAATACTTCAGCTGTCTGGCCAGGTAGGAGGGATTATCTCTACTTGAAAGAAACCAGACAGAAAGAACTCACACTAGCTGCACACGGGGCCCTGTTCTGCCCATAGCTGTATACCCACCACAGTAGCTTAAACCAACTGCTGATTCTCCACCAGCTCTAAGTCCCCCAGCCTGGCTCTGAGGCCATCATTCTTAATGCCTGTCTGACAGGGACCAAGTTACCAACCTCATATAGACTTTTATCAGCCAAGGTAGAAAAGGGGGCGGGCTTTAGAAAGCACTGTCAGTTGGGACACCTAAGGTAGTCCAGATGCCTCACCCCCACCCCAGGAAGGCCCCAGTCAAAGTCACCTGGGCTATTCTTCACCATGGACCACATAACTTTTTCACAAGCCAAAAACTGTGAGTACCAAACAAAGGGGCCAGTACAGCTGGCAAATGTTCTTCTTATCCTCTCATCTCTTTTGGCCAATTTCCACTCAACAGAGCTTCTTAGAGTCTTCCATTCATCCTGTACCGTGCGTGCAAAGCACAGGAAACAGATGAGGACATAGCTCTTCCCTGGAGACTAAGGCAGACCAACAGGTATTTGCTTTCAGATTGTTCAGAATGCTATAGCAACATGCCTTAGGCTGGATAATTTATAAACAACAAAAATTGCTTAGTCATATTTCTAGAGATGAGAAGTCCAGTCAAGGGGTCAGCAGACTCCAGTGTGACATAGATGGAGACCTCTTGTTGAGTCTTCCTTTGCATGGCAGAGTGGAAACAAGAGGGTACCCAGGAGGTTCTTTCATGAGATGCCATTCACCCTCCCAAAGGCGGCACTTCCTAATCCTACTGCACTGGGCCTGGGTTTCGGCGAATGAGTTTCAAGGGGATGCAAACATAACAATTGCCCTTCCTAGCCCCTGCCCAGTTAGTGGTGGGTGGGTCAATGGATGATGGATGGTTGGATGGATGAATGGATGGATGGATGGATGGATGGATGGATGGATGGATGATCCATTGGACAGTTGCAGAAACTGCTCTAGCCCAGTGCTAAAAAGGCAAGGAAACTCTCCTTCCTTTCTTGCCCTAACTCCTTGTCTTAGGGTTTCTGTTGCCGCAATAAAACATCACGACCAAGAATCAAGTTGGGGAGGAAAGGGTTTATTCAGCTTATACTTCCATATTGCTGTTCATCACCAAAGGAAGCCAGGACTGGAACTCACATGGGGCAGGGACCTGGAGGCAGGAGCTGATACAGAGGCTATGGAGGGGTGCTGCTTACTGGCTTGCTTGCTCTGGCTTGCTCATCTTGCCTTCTTACCGAACCCAGGACCACCACCCCAGGGATGGCACCATCACAGTATACTGGACCCTCTCCCCCTTGATCACTAACTGAGAAAATGCCTTACAGCTGGATCTCATGGAGGCATTTCCTCAAGGGAGGCCTTTCTCTGTGATAACTCCAGCTTGTGTCAAGTTGACACACAAAACCAGCCAGTACATCCCTCCAGCCATCCTTGGAACACAGGTCCCTCCTATATCCCAGAAGCTATAGGGCAGTATGAATATTAAGGTCATGTCACCCATGGCAGTGGTAGAAGAGAGTCTTCTTACATGAGATCATCCAATCTCCTACTTCCTAGTACCTGAGATGACCACCTGTTTATTGCTTCTTGTAGCTTGTCTGAAGGTTGACGCTTCCCAACCCTGACCTTGTAAGACCACTAACTCTTGGCTTCCTCTAGAAACTGAGATCCAGCTGTCCTCAGCTAGGCCTCACTTCCCGACCTTTGCAAGAAGAGCCTCTGCTTCGCTATCCAGGCCCCACTGTGGGCCCCCTCCTCTTGCTTCTCCTCCATGTCATCTAACTCCACACTCCTCCTCCCATTTTAGCACCCAGAGAAAAGAGAGACTCGTGCTCATGACAGGCTTTGAAGAGGAAAACAGCCGAGTGCTTTCCAACCAGAAGAAAGCAACTTTAATTGAAAAGTGAAATCACAGATTACACACAAATCTTTGTTGGCAAATTTCAATTACTGACACAGTCAGTGCATGGCTCAGCTAAGCATCTTGGGGACATGTCCCTTAGTGCTTCCCCAATATGTGTACACTGCCATCAGTTGTGGCATGAGAGATGTCCTGCTGCAGAGTGAGCCCTTAGGAGAGCACCTTGTGAGCGGCTCTGGTTTCCTGGCAACCTCACACTCAGACCTTAAGCGAGGTCGTAGGAATCATGTCCAGTTTTCCATCTTTCAAAACTGATGGCTCAGTGGCTGAGAGCACTAGTAACTCTTCCAGAGGACCCACATCTGACTCCCGGAACCCATGTGCCAGCTCACAACCCTCTGGAACTCCAGTTGGAGAAGATCTCACGTCCTCTTCAGACCTCCATGTACACACCAGGCATGCAGGTGATGCACAGACATATGTGCAGACTCTTACATCCATAGACATTAAGGAAAGTAAAAACCATTTACAAAAGCAGGCATCAGCAAGTGGGACGTTACAAGACATCACAATAGCAACGATCTCAAAAAGTATATGCCCAAATGAGAGTGGGTTCCCTTTGCATATTATTTTAGAAGTGATAAAACAGGGCCAGACTGCCTCTTAGTGCGACCCAGGCAGCCAGGTTATGCGTACCAAGAACAAGTTCATAGTGTGCATGGTTACACCTGGATCACACTTATCCACATTCTGCATGTCTAGTGGTGATGAGGCTGTATCTATCCCAGTCTTCCATATCCTCATCTTCTACATGTGCCAACCGATGGCTTTGTCACTACCACGTGCTGATCAGGATTCTTCACCCACCCCACATGCATGGAGAATTACCATACACATGAAGACACTAAAGACTGTGACCATGAGATTAAAAACACACCCACTTTTCCATCCCCCCTCCCTGAGCTGTGATTCCCATCCTATGAGCACTCTGACTAGTTTAGACAGTAGGTATGCCTATCACCCAAGATACTTAGGACAGTCTCTCCAACAGCATCAAAAATGCCTTAAAGGTGGACTCTGAGTGTAGCTCAATGGTAGAGTACCTGTCTAGCTTGTACAAGGTCCTAGGCTCAATTCCAGCACCATAGGGAAATAAATAAATGGCTTAAGGAAAGAACCATGAGTAGAGCCTAAACATCTCTACTTTCCCGGGTAACTTAGAATGTCTTTCAGTGTCTATTATGGAAAGTAGCATATATCTAAAGGAAAACTCTACCATAACAGATACAGTTACGCTATGAGGAAAAGCGTGACATTTCCCTGAATTAAAGGGTGCTTCTAGATCATTTCCTCTCATCAGGAACTTTCCTATCACCATGAGATTATCTGCTGTTGGCATCTCTCGAGTCTCTAGAACATTCCAAGGAGTGAGTTAAGCTATACCCATACCTCTCCCTTCACCAGTGTGGCTTGGAGATTTGCCCACTCTTGCCTCAGGTCAGACCCGTGAACTTTCTACATACCTAGAAGTAAAACACAAGAAAAATGTTATTTGTGGACCTGGCCCCCATATAGTTCCATGAGTGGGGATAGCTTCCAAAGCCAGAGCCTCTGTCCCACAGCCTGAAGAGAGAAGCCAAGAGCAACCTGACAGCACACTGGTAGAGACCAAGTCCCCCTCAGCAGGACCTGGGGCTGCCCAGCTAGGTTTGACTCTCACTCCGACTTCTCATCTGCAGAGCATGTGGGTTCTCATGGCCTTATCTGCCAGATGGCTCCCAGAGGGGATGATTTATTAGGTGCAGAAAGCTCGCTGATAAATTTTACTGCAAATCCCCGGCAGAAGACTGGGGGTAGCTAGAGCCCGGCACAGGCAGCTCTAATGGAAAGTGCCGTCACCAAAGAGCAAAGCATTATTTATGACTGTCTGTAATGCCGTTCGGGGGAAATTCATCATCGCCTCCCTGTTCCGTGCATGTGGGGACAGCGGCACTTGGGGGGGAGGGGGGAGAGCAGGTGGGGAACAGAGCGTCACTGGGAATCTGTCAGTAGAGAGCAAGGCCATATTTTCCCCGGGTGACCCAAGTCCCCTTGTCAAGCTCTGACCTACAAGTCCCCTCACTGCCCAGCTGCTCCCCCACAATCTCCTCCACCCCCACCCTCTGCCATTAAACCAGAAAAGGGAGACAAATGGAGGTTCCTTGTTCTCTCTATGTGGATGTAGATTCTTAAACATCCTCCCAAGTAAGAATGCCCCTGTGTGGAAGTAGAGGGCCACATCAAATGACCACGCCATTCCTCCTCAGCTCAGGCAAGAAAGGGACATTCAAATAAACTGCTGCTGAAAAGAACGGAGCTGTGGGGCAGGACAGTGACCCTACCTGTGTCACTGCAGTCAGAAGCCAGCAGCTCTAAAGGCTGGACCAAACGCCCAGCATGGCTCATAGTTCTGCCCCTATAGCCCAGTGTATTGCACCCTCAGCTAGATAGAGGCATTTGGAGTGGGGTGGGGTGGGGTGAGGGGGATCTCTCCTAGCTGGTCCCTTCCTGCCATGGCAACCAGTGAGATTCCCAACCCTTGGCCTTTCTTTGCGTGTATAGGGAGAAGTTGCAGAGAGCCACCTGCCTTGCATTTGAACTACTCACACGTCGGTCTGCCTCTGTCGCCTGAATAGTGCTCCTTGAAGCCATGCTCTGCTCTGAATCCCAGTCCCTCGAGCGCCCACCCAGCAGCAAGCAAACATCGTAAACATGCAAACATGCAAAAACAAGCAAACACGACACATCGTAGCATTGATAAATGCTTGATAATAAAATGACGCCATCAGACCTAGATTTACCAGGATGATGTCCCCATGTGTTTCCAGGCGTCTGTCACCACGCTGGTATTCATAGCACAGTAAAGGCACTTGTCTCCACCTACGTGTCACTTACCATGGCATAAGAAAAGAGCACCACATTAAGAGTCCGGAGGGTTGTTCGCCGGTGGGCAGCAGTCACAAACAGTCTTTGAGGGTGTAACATGGTCCCACGTAGACTCCACCATTCACACAATGATTCCACTTTGCTACTCTGTTTATGTCTGTACAGGTTGGTAGTCTAGAAAGGGCAGGGATAGTTAAATCTGTCCCTTATAAGAGGGCACCTATGGAAACATCACTGTGAGAAGATCTGAGTTCTAGAACAATGGTTCTCTATGGGTGGGCTCTATTATTGTCCACACACTCAAAGTTGGAAAATGGTTTCTGTCAACTCATTCACGGGCTGAGTGTCCTTGAGTTGAATCATCTCTCATCAGGAAATGAGGAAGTAGGCTTGGATGTTCCACCAAGTCCCTTCAGCCTCACCCAGTCAGGCTGTCACCTGAACAACACAGTAAACTCTTTACCCACTGGATGGTCAGTCAGCCTGGGCAACCACACAGACCCATCCACGTGGGTCCTTCAAGGACTCACACTGTAAACTGAGCGTCGAAACTCTTCCACATAAAGCCAGGCACAGACAGGTTGGGTTGTTTGTTGTGTTTCTTCCTTTAGTAACAATGGCAAAGGGGAGTCATTTGAAGTTCATGATTAATAAAGTTTAACAAACGTGTTCCTATAAAAGCAGATAAATCAACCTGGGTTTCCTTCAAGTCTATGGGAACACCATATTTTAAAACTGCTATCACTGTATTTAGCAAGAGCACGTCTCGGTTTTGGCTTGACGTTTGCAATGCTGATGCCTTTTAATTTGGATTCCAGCAAATCTCCTCCAACAAAATATTTCTTAGAAATAGAAGTTAACTGAGAAGTACTTTGGAGTCAGACAACCTTGGGTTCAAAGCTTGCATTCCTATGTTGTACTATTTAGACAAGTGACTTAGCATTTCTGGGCCCACATTTCCTTTTCTGAAAAGAGTGATCATTTGTTCATAGGATCGCTTTAAGAACAGTGCTAGACAGTGGTATGTGGGGCTTCGGGGAAGTGGCCAGCACAGAACAAATATATCACAGGTAGTACTAATTTTCATGGCTACAACTTACAGGAAGTCAGGTGAGCCACACATTGATCAAAAAGCCTGTGCTATGGCGTTAATATTTTGTCTCTACTCACACTTGTGTGGGATCTAAATCCAATGTGTTAGCATTGGGAGATGGTGCTTACCACAAGGTATTTGGGATTGCATCAGGATAGACAAACTCCACTACACGTGGCTCTTGCAAGCATGGGATTGCTCTCCCACCATTCAGCCATGCGAGGTACAATGTTTGTCCCTGTCAGCCCTTCTGGTGTCCACTATGTCCAAGTATAACAATAAGACTCTTGACATACATGAAACACAGACAAATCATTCTGTCTTGATCACCAGAAGAAAAAGTTCTCTTTCTCTTCTATTCTTCTGAAAGGCAGACACAAATGACAATACAGTGTCCTTAAGTTGAACTTCGTGAGGAAATGAAGAAGTAGGCTTGCATTCTCCACCAAGTCCCTTCAGCCTCACCCAGTCAGGCTGTTGCCCGAGTAGCACCAGTAAACATTTTATCCACTGGATGGTCAGTCAGCCTGGAGCAACCACACAGGTCCATCCACGTGGGTCCTTCAAGAACTCACACTGTAAACTGAGCATCTAAGCTATTCCACATAAAGCCACATAATCCAGATGCATTCGAAACACTGATCCACGAAAGTGTGGCACTTGCTTTTCTAAAGGCCAGTCCCATTGGAGATGGAGACCATGACTTCATTTGCAGTTTCATGGCGTGCAAGTGTTTGTTCTCTTTCTTGATGTTGTGATAAACACCCAACAAAAGCAACTTACAGAAAGGAGAGTTTCTTTTGGCTCACAGTTTGAGGACTCACCTGGACCACCATGGTGACAGGACCAGGGAGCAGCAGGTCATACTGCATCCACATGTGGGAAGCAGAGAGAGATGAAAACCCTCTGTCTTCTTTTTCAATCAGCCCAGGATGAGGGGATGGTGCCACCCACACCCAAAAGGAATCAAACCTTTCTGGAAACAAGAGTCATGATTACAAGAGTCATGTTGCCATAGTGATTCTAAGTTCTGCCTAACTGACAATATTGTCCACACGAAAAGGTAGCTCATCTATGAGAAATGAATGTTGTGCCTTGTGTTAGCCATTCAAAAAAGGACAAAAAGTAAATATTCTGTAGTTAAGTATCTGGTAATAGGTTCAAGGTCAGGTGTTAGGCATATTTCTAGAAGGATCAAATAGAATGTCTAGTAAGTGTGTCCAGTTCTAGGATCCAAGGTCAGAAATCCATAACATGAATGAAATCCAGAAACCTGGACCACAAGTGAGCCAAACAGAGACTTGAATGTAAGCTTGTTGAGAACCATTGATGGTTATAAACCAATGGCTATCTTTCTAAATATAAATATGCACATGCATGCAGGTATCCTCGAGCACACACACAGCACTGAGGATTAAGCCCATTCATGCTAGGCAGGCCCTTTACTGCGTAGCTATATGCATGGCCCTGTTTTATTGTATCTTATCACATATCTTCTGTCTCTCTGAAACCAATATTGATAGGATTAAATCTCAGGAAGGCTGGGGAAACTGAGCCAATCTTTGTGCTGCTCTTGAGGTTCCAGCCCCAGTTTCATCTGCATCTGGGCATCCTTACAGCGCTGGGTTAGGTTTGTTTGTTTGTTTTGTTTTGTTTTGCTTTGCTTTGTTTTTTTAAAGCTCTCTGCTTTCAGTCTTGTAGTTTTCATAAAAATGCTACTTGGTATTTCAGACAGTAGTAAAGTTTTAAGACTTCAAACAGAAAATAGCAAATAGAGCTTACGTGGTGTTGTAGAACTGAGTGGTTGGCAGGGGCAGCCTGGAATGTATGGGTGCTCTCTGCAGAGGTCTCAGCTATGTGAGGTACATAAGGTTCAATTAGTGATGTCTGGCAGAGGCACAAGTCAGGGATGCAGTTAGAAAAATGTCACTTCCAGCTCCACTTCAAATCAAGAACGTGCAGAGGAGGAAGAGGTCTGAATTGATTTGCGAATGATATTCATGTATAGTTTCCACTTAGGTTTGTGTGGAGAGCTTTTTCTCCTTCTCCGGCTGTCTCCGTATATAAGCTGAAGATGTGGTCTAGGATCTGCATGTTCCTGGCAGGTATCGCCTGTTGGGGCCAAAGAGCTCATGTCAATACCTAGGTAGTCAAGGGGACTCCCAGGGGTCCTGTCACTGTTCACCCATGTTAGCCCACTCAGGAGATGGGAGTGTCTTTCAGTAGGGCTCGAAGCTAACCATCTCTCACCTCTTCAGAGCCCAGGGTCTGGTCACTGTCATACAAGGGTTGGTGCCCTCCACATCCACCACACCCACCACCACCCCTGGAGCCAAGTTCTCTGAGGGACCCAGCCTCAAGGTGGCTGTGACTGATCCCAAAGCAATCTCCTGTGCGCTAGGTTAAAGTTGAGCGACACACAGAATAAGGGGTCAGAGGGTGTCCTCATGGGCACATCCATGTACAGAGGCAGAGAACAGAGAGCTCTGTCCCGTGTGTGTTCTTGTTATGCAGTCCCTTGCTTAGGAAGATATGAGGACAAATGAGGTAATATACCTGGAGTGGTTTGAGAGCTTTCTAAGTGCAGCATAAACATCACAATGGAGTTGCTGATGCTGATAATATCAGCAGTGATGATGGGGCTACATCCAGGGCCATAACTTAAGGGAATGTTCAAAATGAGAAAGCGCCACCGAAGTCAATCCACTGAACTTTATTTAGAAGAGAAGCTGCTAATAAAAATGTTATGGGAATGTGAACTCTTGGGAAATAATGATGATTTTCTCCTATTAGAAGGCTCATCAGACCCACTTCCAAAGTACAGCTCAGTTATTTGTGGGCTCGTTGCCACTGGGTGCAACAAGGTCTCTGTTTAAGAAGCAGCAGCAGCTGCTACCATTCCATGCACTGAAGCCCTGGGCTCTGAAGAGGTGAGAGATGGTTAGCCTCCAGCCCTACTGAAAGACACTCCCATCTCCTGAGTGGGTGAACATAGGGGAAGCATTTTTCTGATTTTCTTCTTTCTTTTCCTCCTCTCCTCCCCAGCTGCTATCAGCTGCTGTATAGCTTGAGTTTCGAGTCATTAATAATGGAACAGACATGGACTGGGGCTATATTCTCAGAGGTCAACAGTGTTCTTCCCCAGAGACAAGTCTACTCAAGTACGGGACCCAATAGGGAGTAAGTATGGAGTCCTCACTACAGCATGGTGCATGGTCTGACCCTGGGCTGCTCACCTTGCTCAGGGAGGGGATGAAGACATAGACTGGGAAGAAACTAGGAAAAGGCACAGTAACTGGGAATTACTCCAAACAGCATGGGGAGCTTAGCTGAGACACAGTGGGGCCTCATCCTGGATTATCACCATCCACCTGCTCTTACGTTGACAGTAGGGTCAAGGACAATACTTGAATGCCATTTCATCATCAGAATTTTGAGAGGTTGAAAATGACCATATGCACTTCTCAAAAGACAAAAATGAAAGACAACAACTGCATTTGGAACTTGTTAATATACCTTAATTCTGACTTCTTGGAAGCAACATCCCTCGCCCTGTCAACCCCACCCCCAAATACTACCATGAAGCTGTGCATTCCCGGGACAATGGAAGAATAAGGTAGGCGATGGATGGAAACTCACCATCTGTGTCTTCCCTAAAGGATGAGATTTGCTACCATACCCTGTTTAACAAGGAGCAGACATGGCATAAATCTGGACTGCTCATGAACAGCTGGGGGCAACAGTCACTGTAGTCAGTCACAGGATGAGCATGAGAGCTTTCTGCAGCCTTCTTGCACAAAAGAGGTTAAACCCTGACAGGTAACAGAAAGGTCTCCATCCACACTCTGATGCCCAGAAGATGTCGTTTCATGGTATCTGTAGAAAATGAGAGACTGCTTTCCACTCTTCTGGATTCTGAGTTCCACAGTAGGCTCAGTGCAAGAGCACTTCCAGGTTTTACAGGGAGAGCCAAGAGATGTCCATGCATCTGTATGCTTTTCCTGGTGGCAATTCAAAACAGTTTCTAATCCAGGCTTCCATGTACCAGTCGGAACTTTGGTCTTCTCCTCTGCCACATGGGTCAGAGTGTTACCAAGATCTGAGTCTTCCCTCTCCCTCTCCCCAACCCTGGCCTTGTGTCTGCACATGAGTGACCAGTATGTCATAGCATATACGTGTTTCTTCCAGAATAAAGTGTCATGCTCTCAAGGGAGAGACTGTGTAAGAACCACAGGGGCCAGCACCTAATTTATATTCAAAGACAGGATTTTCTACCATTTCTTAAAGCTTCTAGATGCAGCTTCCTGAGAGGCAATTTTCTATCCAGGTGACTGACAGCCCATTTGAATAAATTCTTAAGGGAAGAAGCAAGAGTATCTGTGCAAGCTTATAATTTGGGGGGAAGTTTAGCATTCTACAGCTCCACCCAGGCAGGTCCAAGGTATGAGTCACTTCCTACGCTTTTCATTTTTAAAAAAATGTATGAAACAGAGTAGATCAAAAGAGAAGTAGAGAACAAATAAAATAAATTTATGAGATAGTCATGCTTCATCTAGAAATAGGATTTGGTCAATAGGTCTCAAATGCTGCTACTCCACCCTCCTACCCCTCCTGACACACATACACACACATACATTCACACACATGCATGTTCATATGCACAAACATACTGTGTGGTACTGTAAGTCTTAAGGGTCAGCTATGACACTACCCCTTCCCATATGGTCTTTCAACCTTGGTGTGGAAGTGGTTGTGAT
Organism: Grammomys surdaster; assembly: GCF_004785775.1. NCBI lineage: Eukaryota > Metazoa > Chordata > Mammalia > Rodentia > Muridae > Grammomys > Grammomys surdaster. Next base: position 3,690,781 of record NW_021604630.1, read on the forward strand.
ATTTGGGGTTACCAGGTCAACAGGAGAGGGTGGGTTCCAATACTGAACATGAGGAAGGCATCTGTTCTTCTATCTGCAGTGACCTCATGCCTGCTAAGATCTGGCTACCAACCTAACAGTATAGACCATCCATGTAACTCCTGGAGGTGGGCAGAATAGATCATAGCATCGGGAAACACCAACTGCTACTGTATAAGCTAACCATCATTAAATGGAGAGGCAGAGGCAGGACCATGCTCAAGCCACTAAAACCTCAGAATAACATTGGGTCCTCAATGTCCCAACTTGTCACAGTCTCCAAATTCCCACATAGGAACCCCTATCTCCCCACCCCCACCACCAGAACTCTCCAGGGATAGACGCCTCCTATCCTACTCTAGCTTGGATTGAGTTTGCAAGAAACAGGTCTGGTTTAGCCATCTGTGGGAAGACAGGTTGTACTTTAAATCCATGGTCAGGGGCCTCTAGCCACCTGCAAGACCTGGTGGCTGTACACAGACCCCCCCCCCACCCTCACCCCTGCTATAGCCCTGTCCTCCCTGCCTCATGTCTGGATAAAGTCCTCTGCTCAGCATGTGTGTAACTCAGAGCCGTATGACACTGGAACGCTAAGTGAAGAGCAATTAACTTTTGCTTCTGAAAACCCACTTTAGCTTCCCATAACTCTTTGGGGGCCGTTTCAGCTAAGCCAAACCTCCCGCACATTCTCCCTCAGCAATAAATTACCTTCCTGGCTTTAATTAGCTGCTGGAGCGCAAAGCAGGGCTGGGTGCTGACGGGGCAGCTTTCCCCACAGGTCCCATTCTGTCATACTCCAAGAGAATGTCAGCTACAGGAGCTGCCGTGCCTGAAGGGGAACACCGCTGGACTCTCACCTGCCCACAGGTGTGAGGGGACCCCCCCAAAAAACCTAGGTCTAGCAGAGGCTAACTTCTAATGGCAATGGAATTCATTGGCAGGGTCTTGGATTCCCACTGAAGAGCTCTAGGCTTTTGTCTATCGTATGTATACTAGCCCCAGGTGTATACGGTCTTCACTGCCTTTATTCTTCTATGAGAGAAGTTACCGGCAGAACTTAACATACAAGCTTTCCAGGAAACTATGCTATACAGTTGTGAGCTAAGCCTGAATCAAAATGGGTATATCTCTTAAGGATGAGATTTTAATCATATCTGCAGGCCAAAAATGGTAGTAGCCGGGAAAGACGTGAAAAGCTATTCAGAATCCTCAACATCACTTCTAAACCCCAGTTTAAAACTGGGAGGTGCACCAACCCTACTTCTAACTAGGGTAAGACTCTCGGTCTTTCTCATAGCCCTCCTACCTGTGAGAAAGTGAGGCTGTCTCCCACAGTTGCTCTCTGAACTACTGTGCACGTATGTGCTGCAGCATGCAGAGTGTAGAAGAGAGTAGAAAAGTCAACTCAAAGCTAGACCTCAGAGCATCCTTCTGGCTTGGTGGGGTCTGAACCCACCCTGAGGGAGACAGCTTCCACAGGGACCAGGGTTCCTGCTGAGCAGTCACCCATGTAATTCATCCTGTCCATCAGGAAAGAGGGTCCACTTCTCCCCAGGGAGGCTCTGGAAAGGACTATAACCTGGCTCCCCTCTATGAGGGTCATTGTGCAAATGGCATCTTCTTGGAGCCTCAGTTTGCACCTCTATCAGTAATACCCAGCCCCCTTCCCCAAAGCCCAACTGCAGTCGGCTTTCCTCCTTTCTTTGGTTGAGATTTCTTTAAAAAAAAAAAAAACAACAACAACAAAAAACAAAAACAAGGACTTCCTACAGCCAGGCTTTGCTTGTAGCTCTTAGGCCATTGACATTGAAGTCTGTAGGTCCGCACAGACTTCTCTCTGATTAAGGCTATGAGAGCATCACACAGGGCACTGAGCCCCAGCAAATCTCCTCCGTGATTTCCCCTGCGCCTCTCCAATTAACAGGCAGCCTGTCAGCTCAGGCTGGGCAGCGGAGCGGGCGGGGCGGAGGCCAGCAGGCAGGTACCCGCTGTCACAGCCGCTAGACAGCAGAGATCCTCATCCCACCCTGCCTGCCAGCGCCGCCCCCACTGTCTGAGTCTTCTTCCCTAGCCTGTCACACACCCTGCGCGGTGAGAAGTGAGCAGTTCCCTCAGCTGATACTTCTCCTGGAAGCCCTGGAGGTGGCCTGGTGCCAAACGGGGACTAAGAATCTACCTTCAGTCCATCTCCCTTCACCAAGGGATCTCCCAAAGTGATCTGTAGCAAAGGAACCAACCCAGAGACCCACAGGACCTCTCAAAGTAAGACCCTGATTTGTGCTTCATCCAAGTTCAGGGGACTAAGCTCTTAGGAAGGTCCAACTCACGGTGGCAACACTGATTCTTTTGCTTCTATCTACTTGGGGATCCGAGTGACAAATCCTTTCCCTGGGGCTTCTCTTCAAAAGGATCCCACCTAAAAAAAAATAATAAAATAACATAAAATAAAATAAAACAGAGTTCTCGTGCCTTTCTGAAATGATTTCAAGCCCTCTCACAGCTGGAGAAAAACCATGTTTTCTTTGGAAAGATCACCTGCCATGTTTTTTCCAAACCTTGTGTTGCTTTCTCTACAGACAATTATGGGAAGCTGCCTTTCAGAGCTGGTTGGCATGATGGCCCTGCCCCTGAGCTGAAGGGCAATACTCATAGGAACCACTGTTGTCCTGGAACCTTTAGGAAACACTTCCTCATCTACGTCTCACATCTTTCTAGAGAGAGATCCACTCTCCCGTGCACATATGTACATATCTGACCATACAAATGGAAAGCGGGGGCAGAGCATGTATGTCCATCCTAAAAATGAGGAAATCGCTTAGGATCTGTCCATGTAAAGAGAGGAGAGACCTCAGACCACACAGGCATGAGATTCGGGAATGAGGAATGAGACTGGGCTCAATAACTCTCAAAATGAAGGAACCACTCTTATTGGTCTTTCTACTCTTGATGTTGACCACAACAGACAATCAGTTAAACATCTGCTAAATGCAACAGAACCTTCTAGACTCTTCTACAACAGATGGGATGTGTTCCTCATACCCTAAGTTAGCCAGCAGAACAGCTACCATCACCTCTATAGATTGGATCATAAGGAAATAAAGAAGCAAAGATAAAAATGGAGATGCCGAGACAGGCGAACATTGCAGGAGCACACTAGAGACAAGCAAACAACATGACCTCTCACTACCAGGCACTCTGGCATGTACAACAATGTTCTAGAAGCTCTGGAGAACCATCGTGCTTCAAACTTTGTAAAACTGGTACTGGAAGGAAGGATGAAAGGAAGAAAGGGAGGTGGTGTGTCCTAGGTTGGTGACTCTGAGACATCTTTCAACCAAGTAAATGTCCCTCTGCCCAAAACACTACCGCCCTCCCTCTAAAGAATGCAAAGTCATGGACATGCTCATAGACAGACTATTATCCTATCAAGGCAAGGAAGAATCTGTATCAAAATCATTAATTATAATCCAATTTTTGCTTACACTGTGAAATATAACCATTTGCCATCCCTTAATAGACCCACTGAGCCTCTCAGGAAATGCTCAGAGGGGTAGGAATCCTGTATTTGAATTTCACACATACCTTTTACCTCTGGGTTCAAAACTCAGTCAGTACTTTAAAGGTGTTGATGCCAACATTCAAGCCACAGGGGTCATCGTTCCTCACAGTAGGCCTAAGCAAAGGCCTGGTTAGTAAATTTGCTAACTTTCCTTCAAAGATTTATGCGTGCACGTATATGCATAACATTTGTGGAGGCCTAGGTCATTGTATGGATGGACTTAAGAGAAGAACAAAATGGTCCAGGCTAAGTTGAAGAAGAGAATAATCAACCTCATTCCTCTTTGCCCAAGGCCTGGATGAAGGCCAGCTGTCTAGGAGTGAAACCTATGCCTTCACTTTAGTCTTAATATCAAAGCACTGTGAACACAAGACTTAAAAATCAAGCTTCTCCTCCACCTCAGGCTCCAGCAGTCCTGGCTCCAGAGAGAGCTTGAGTCAGAAGTTACAGTTCAAAAGTTCCTAAGGGATTCTAACACTTTGAAACCGGAAGTCCAATTAAATGATTTCCTTTATGTCTTGTCCTAGTCATGGCATTTTGTCACAGCAATAGAAGAGAAATTAAGATAGAAGTTGGTCCAGGGAGTGGGCTGTTGCTATGACAGTAGACCTGACCATGTGGGGTTTTTCTGAGGAATGTGGAAGACTGTGGGACTCTGGACTAGGAAAGTGGATGAGGTCTGTATGCAGGGCTTAGTGGACCTCATCGTAGGAGCTTGGATAACAGCAGTGCTGGGACCGATGTGGACCCTGGATGCCCAGCTCCAGGCTTCGGAGGGAAGCAACATCAGCAACTGGACTAAAGAACAGTCTTGTGATATTTTAGTAAAGAATTTGGCTCTCTGCCCTCATCCTAAGTCTTCGCCAGAGTCTAAATTGAAAATCAATTGACCAATTTCATTGGGGAAGGAGATTCTAAGACAGTCTAATATTGAATCTGTTGCGTGGTTATTAGTGGTTAATATTTTTTTAATTCTTCTTGCTCACATTACATCCCAACTACAGTTTCCTCTCCCTCCACTCCTCCAAACCCCCACCACAACTTCCCACGCTGCCCCAGATCCACTCCTCATCCATTTCCCTTCAGAAAAGAACAAGCCTTTGAGGGGTATCAACGGAACATGACATATAAAGTTACAATAAGGCTAAACACAAATTGTCGTATCAATGCTAGACAAGGCAACCCAGTAGAAGGAAAAAGGCCCCAAAAGCCAGCAAAAGAGTCAGAGACACCCATTACTTCCACTGCTAGCAGTCTCACAAGAACACCAAGCTGCACAGCCATAAAATATAAGCAGAGAACTTAGTTCAGAACCATGCAGGCTCCTCGATTGTTACTTCTGTCTCTGTGAGCACTTGTGAACAACACTGCTTAGTTGATTCTGTGAGCCATGTTCTCATGGTGTCCTCAACGTCTCTGGCCCTGGCCCCTACAATCCTTCTTTCCCCTCTTCTGCAGGGTACCTTGTGCTATACCTAATAAATGGCTATGGGTCTCTGCATCTGCTCCCAGCAGTTGCTGGATGAAGCCTCCGTGATGATGGTTGGGCTAGGCACCAATCTTGGTATTGACATGAAAGCAGACACATTGATCAATGGAATTGAATTAAAGACCCAGACATAAATCCACACACCCATGGACACCTGATTTTTTTTTTTTATAAAGAGGCCAGAGGACTGGAGAGATGGTTCAGGTGTTAAAGGCTAGGACCACAACCAAAAATATAAGAAACTATAAATATACAACAGACAAAAGAAAGCACCCTCAACAAATGGTGTTGTTTTAACGGGATGTCTATATGTAGAAGAACGCAAATAGATCCGTATCTATCATCCTGCACCAAACTCAAGTCCAAGTGAGTCAAAGGCTTCGACATAAAACCAGATACTCTGAACTTGATAGAAGAGAAAGTAGGGAGTGGCCTTGAACGCATTGGCAGAGGGGATAATTTCCTGAATAGAACACTGGTAGCACAGGCACTAGGATCAACAATTTATGAATAGCGAATCACACTTTGGTATGTCTATAATGAAAAAGAGCAAGTGTGGCAAAGAGAAAGAATGCACAGTTTGACGAGAAAAGGAGCAGCAGGAAATTCAGCATCAGAGGCACGGCTTGTTCTGAAAGAGATAAGGAGGTTAAAAGGACTTGATTCATGTGAAGGAGGCAGTGTCCTCTGGGCAAGACCGCACCAGCTAAGCTTCTAACCTGTGAAAGGGAAAGTCCTAAAAGGTCTTGCTCCAAAAAAAATAACAACAACAAGAAAGCTGCTGCAAACGCGACTCAAGGCCGTCAGGTTCCACCCCATCCTTCAACAGGTAGCCAAGCTTAGTAGTGTTGTTCATGTGGTTCTGGCTCTAATGCCCTGAAAGATACATAGGTAAAGGGGTTATGGAATATCCCTCTGTTATCGACAGCCTCTGAGGCCAGGCCCGTGGCAGAGGAGTCCCCATACATAGGCCCTGAGAGGCAATCTTGTGACTCTATAAAGGTGAAGCCTGAATTACATTGAAAACCCTAAGATGTTGGAGATACCACAGCCATGGGCTAACTGCCAAGGAGAGCTGCACGAAAGAGTGGAGAGAGAGAGAGAGAGAGAGAGAGAGAGAGAGAGAGAGAGAGAGAG
>NW_021604630.1:3696993-3774147 GCF_004785775.1 Grammomys surdaster
AGAGAGAGAGAGAGAGAGAGAGAGAGAGAGAGAGAGAGAGAGAGAGAATGAGAGAGAGGTGCTTCAGAACACAAAGCTGGAAGGCAAGACCCATCTAAGCCCTCTGACATCAGACAGAGAGCTACAGGATTTGGATTTTCCTGTGAGGTTTGAATCTTGCTTTGGTCCGGTACTTCCTTGCTATGCCCGAGTCCCTCCCTTTTGAAATGGTGATGTATATTGTGTCATTGCATGTTGAAAGTACGTGGTTTACTTTTTGTTTTACAGGCAGTTATAATTAAGAGATTGCCTTGAATCTGAGAAGAGACTTTAGACTTTTAAGCTGTGCTAAGACTATGAAAGTCCTTGGGGACATTTAAAGTTGAATTAAATACATGTTGCACTATGATACGGCCACAAGCCAGTGGTGGTCAGGAAGTAGAATGCAGCGGTTTGGTTGAGAATGGCTCCCATAGGCTCATTTGTTTGAATACTTGGTCTCCAGTTGGTGGAACTCTTTGAGAAGGATTAGGAGCTATTTAGCTTTGTTAGAGGAGGTGTGTCCCTGGGGTTAGGCTTTGAGATTTCAAAAGACTCAAGCCATGCCAAATATTCCCTCTCTATGCTTCCTGCTCTTGATTCAAGAAATCAGCTCCCAGCTGTTCCTATCACTATGCTTTTGCTCCTCCATCAGAGACTCTAGCCCTGTGAAACTTTCACACATTGCCTTCATCATAGTGTTTTGTCACAGCAACAGAGGAGAAACTAAGACACCTTCCAGAGCTGTTCAGAATGTCTTGGTTATGATTTGACTTCCATCCGTGTCTCTTGTTCCCTGACTCAGGCTGAATTATAGACAGACATAGGCTACATATTATACTGGGTGCTCAATGAAAGTATACTGAGCAAGCAATATTAATGACATACATTGGATAAAATGAGCTTGGGCAGATAAAAAGTATTTTAGGAAAGAAAAACCCACATTACCTCCCAAGGAAATTTTTCCTTACCTCACTATCTCCCTATTTTCAGAAGCAGAGAAAATTCCACAGGATACACAGTATTCTCTAGAATAGACATAGTCACCAGACTATCGCACACACAGTCTATAACATATAGCTTAGTCTGTAGCAAATAGTATAATCTACAACATACAAGGCATAGCATGTACCATAGTAAACAATGCTATTGAAAGCATGAAGCACATGCAACATAAAGCCCAGTATACAGCATGTATAGTCATAGTATGTACTATAGTATGAACAAAAGTGTGTAGTATATATGGTATATGTAGCACATTGTGTAGAACATAACATATATAACACAGTGCACAGCATACATATAACATGTTTATAGAGCAACTTCTTAAACTGTGGGTCGTGACTCTACATGGGAGTCTTACAAATGAATGTAGAATCATGCAACATTTAGCCACAGTAAAAGGTTTTTGAATGCACAGTGACCAGAGGTTAATTTAAATCAAGCATGTAATGAAATCTGGCATGCTCGCCCATGCTTCATCATGGGCTTCACTACAGCCTCAGTTTAGAATGAATTCTCGGGTCTTAGGATTTCTCTCACTGTGGCATCAATATTGGAGTTACTTGGTAGCATTCTTAGGAGGAGGTAGGGGAAGATAAAACTGCAGTCAGCAGAATGGGGAGGCTAAGGCAGTCACAGAGGCTGTGTTTGTCTTTGCCCAGAGAGAGACAAGAAACACACCCTCAAAACACCACATCCAGGAAGGCAGAACTTCTATCTGAAGCCACAAGCCCCTCCCTGCCCCACGAGGACAAGGCCTGCACTTCAGTGTCATCTAGGATTCTCTCCCAACTACACAGGCAATTTATTTTATTTTTATTATTTATTTATTTATTTATTTATTTGTAAGTATTTTTCATATAATATATCTGATCACACTTTTCCCTCCCTTAACTCTTCCCAGATCCCTCCCACCTCCCCACTCACACGATTCTATACCCTTTCTCTTTTTTGTTCTTTAAAAGAAAAACAGAAGAAACATACACAGAACAAAAACAAACAAGAAAAACTCAGAAACCAAAATATACAAGGAAAATACTAATAAGACCAAAGAAAAAGAAGAGGAGGAGAGGGAGGAGGAAAAAGGAAGAGGAGGAGGAGGAGGAGGAGGAGGGGGGGGGAAGAGGAAGAGGAAGAGGAAGAGGAAGAGAAGGAAGGAAGAGGAGGAGGAAGAAGAGGAGGAAAGGAGAGGAGAAGGAGGAGGAAGAGAGATATTCAAAAGTCTACAAAAACTCCATTGAGTTTTTGTGTTGACCAACTACTGCTGGGAATGGAGTCTACCCTGAAGTATGGCTGATATACCCAGTGAGACTCCATTGGAGAAAACTAATGTTTCTTTTGGCAGCAGATATCAATTACAGATAGTTTCTTGGGTTAGGGATTTAATGTATACTGCCCCATCCAAGCACTGGGATTTTATCTGGCTTAAATCTGAGCATGCCCTGTGCATGTTGCCATGCGGTTGACCATTTAGTATTGGGTAACCAAATGTTGTGTTCTTTCCTGGGGAGACTATGTATCTCACTCCTTAGTTGCCTGTAGTCTTGTCTAGGATTGAGGCCTCATGCTTTTTCCCTACTCCAGGTTAGCATATCTATTGGCATTGTCCTTCTTCAAGTCATGTTTAGGCAACTGAGGTATGGAAAACCAATGGTCTGTCTGATTCTTGTAGTGACAGAACAAAAATCCTTAATAGTCTCTCATTCCCACCAATGTGGAGCCTAACATACAGAATGAGATGAGGTCCCTAGATGCTTGGGTGGGAATGAGGGTTTTAACTGGGTGTCTTAGTCAGGGTTTCTATTTCTGCACAAAACATCATGACCAAGAAGCAAGTTGGGAAAAAAAAAGGGAGCAGGGGAAGTCAGTACAGGAACTCACACAGGGCATGAAGCAGAAGCTGATGCAGAGGCCACAGAAGGCTGCTGCCTACTGGATTGCTTCCCCTGGCTTGCTCAGATTTCTTTTTTATAGAACCCAGGACCACCAGCCCAGGGATAGCACAGTAGGCTGGGCCCTCCCACCCTTGTTCACTAGTTGAGAAAATGCCTTACAGCTGGATCTCATGGAGGCATTTCCTCAAGGGAGGCTCGTTTCTCTGTGATGACTCCAGCTTGTGTCAAGTTGACACACAAAACCGGCCAGTATACCATGGAACACATGGATTTTGAGGAGGTCCTGTACAGCACACAAGGTACCATTTAGAATGCATGCAGATTAAACAACATCAACAATGACAACAAATTATGTGTCCCTTTTCCTATTCAAAGTTTCAGAAAGAAGCCAAATGGGAGTTGGTAAAGAAGAAGTGAGAAAAAAAAATCTTTTATATAAATCACTTTTAGGAACAAATCAACAAAGTGACTACTAATTACATTCTGATATACCCAAATCAGTCCCTCATCCAGTCACCATCAGAGAGTTCTTGTAGTAGGTGGGAGCTGACACAGAGACCCACAACTGGACAATGGGCAGAGCGGGAGACATTCTGGACCACTCAGTCCCAAATGAGATGTCTCCATCAAATCCCTCTCCCCAGGATGTAAGGATTTAGGCAGAAAAAAGAAGTAGATTGTTCGAGCCATAGGTAATAGATGACTTCAAGGAAACAGTGTCTTGCAGACATATCTGGATTGATGGGCATCTGAACCCACAGAGACTGTTGGTGAGTCACCCATAGTTTCTTTAAGTAACATAGCACCCCTGTTCTCGTAAGTAACCCCAATAGACTCCTAAGTTCCCCAAGATGGACTTCCACTGAGACTTTACTCTGCTCTACTGGCGCCCTATCTGGGATGAACAGGTGTTTTTATGCGTCCTTCCAAAGGGTTTCTTCATAACCAGACACTGGGCAAAAGGTTTAACAAGTATTTATTGGGTCTCTCAATCTACTCTACATGAGACACCTCCACAAGGAAATAATGCCCCTAGCCCCTAAGTCAGCAAAGGGTTTAGATGGACTGAAATCTCCCCTTCCATAAAGCAGTAGAATCACCCTGAGCATCGTGGAGAGTCGAATCACAATAATAATTGAATAAACTGTCAGGAACAATTTCCACAGCATTTACTGGACACCTGAGAAAATCCTGTTGAGATTGTGTAAATGGAGACAACCTTTTCTTTGAGAGCAATGTGGCAGTATTGATCAAAATTCTAAGTGCACAAATACTGTGTGCCACAAGTTTCATTTACATAAATTTATCCAACTATCTGAGGATGCCCGGTAGAGCACTGTTTATAGGAGAGAAAGCTGAAACCCCGCCCAAGTGCCAGTCGACAGAGAACAAGTTAAATCAACTGCTTCATTCTGAAATTAAAATATTAGCACTGTCACATGTTAAGAAGAATGAGCTAGGACTGTAGGTTCTTACATGAATACAGGACCATAAATGATTCCTCAATGAAAATAGAGATACAATAACATGGTATAGGCTGAGGCTGTTTGTACTTACAAGCCTTTTGCACTTAACACACATAGCATATCCACAATGGAAGTCTAGAAGGCACATGTATTAACAATAGCTGGTGCTAATGGGAAAGCACAGAACAGATACTCGGGTTTTAAAATACCTGGGTGCCTCTTTCAGACCGTGTTAAGTGCAGAGATTTTGTAGTATTAATGCAGGCCGTTGTGTTCACTGTCTCTTTATCACTGTGACAAATCCTGAGATAAAGTACTTAAGAGGAAAATGATGCATTTTTGCCTCGTAGGTTTTGAAAGTTTTAAGTCTATGATTGGCTGGACCTGGGGCAAGAAGTGACATCACAGCAAAGACGATACGATGAAGAAGAGACACTCAGCTCAGGGCAGTGTGAAGAAGGGAGGGACAGAAAGGAGCTAGGAGAAGATATAGACCCTATGGCCATACTCACTATAATCCACTTTCTCTATCCTGGGCCCACCTCCCAGTGTTTCTACCACTTTCCAATAATCTCATCAAATTATTAACCTGTCCACAAATTAATGGACTGATTAGTTCAAAACCTTTGTGATATGTTCACTTATCGATGAAGGATCACCAGTTTTTTGTGAAGACTCGAGCTTTATGCATGTCAGGCCTTTGCGACCAGAGCTGAGGCCCCTGAAAGTAGGAAGGTCACAGTGGACTGTGACACTCCAATCCAAACCTGCTTCCTGAACCTGGTACACGTTGCAGTTTCTCTTAGAGCCTAGATTTCCTCATCAGTCAAGTGCCTGTTGTCCCAGCACCCACCTCTGGGAGGACGCAGGGTGGAGAATCTCTTCTTGAAATCATCTTGAAGATGGAAAATGGCAAAGGAAACCGAAGCCACGTGGAGTTGACCCTTAGGGAAACATGGATCATCAGATGAGGACAGTCCCACTCAAGCCTAACATGGTCTTCCAACCCCAACCCCAACCCTGCCTTCACTGTGTTAACCTTGCAAAGTGCTAGAAACTCCTAAGTTCCCCCAAACTCTCCAAAGAACACCACTGGCCTGCTGGGGCTGGAGGGATAGGGTTCTACAGCCAGAAAATGGCAGTCCTGTCAAGTGTCCTCTAACAATAAGCCTTCTGTGTCCGTTTCTAAATCCCCAAGTAAATATTGGTTCATTGGTCTGCTGATGAAACTCACTGATGGAAGGCCTGATGACTGCCTAGAGAGTCAGGCCGCTGAAACAGCAGCATGCTTCTCAATGAGCCTCCTGTGGTCCTAAACTTAGCCCTTCCCTCAAGCCCTCTCTCCCTTCTCCCCCACTTTCCTACAACAATCTCTCCACATCCAGCCCTCTCTACTCTTTAGAAATTCACTCCCTCAAGAATACTCCTGGGCTGGGGGAAATAATCGTTAACTTAATAGGCTGCTGTAATTACACAAAGCGTGGTGCTCATAATAAAAACATAGAGTTTTAGCAAAGAAAACTGACTCCGAATTCTAACTCCACTACTTGCTTACTAGCTGAGTTATCCTGGGTCAGAGAGCCCCAGCATCACGGTTAAGTTTCCCTATCGCTGCAATAAAACACCATGACCGAAGCAAGGTGAGGAGGAAAGGGTTTATTCTGCTTCTAATTCCCTAGTTTATTCCTCTTACAATTCCCTAGCACTGTTCATCTCTGAAAAAAGTCAGGACAGTGACTCAAATAGGGCAGCAAGCTGGAGGAAGGAGCTGACAGCAGAGGCCATGGAGGAGTGCTGCTAACTGACTTGCTCCTCAGGGCTTGGTCAGCCTGATAGAATCTAGGACTACCAACCCAGTGATCTACCACCCACAATGGATGGGCGGGGCCCTCCCCTATAGATCACTAATAAAGCAAATGCCTTACAGCTGGATCTTATGGAGTCATTTTTTTCCCATTGCAATTCTCTCTTCTCAAATGAAAGGAAGTGAGTCTCCCCTGGGTGCTAAGCCATTTCCCCAAAGTCTTTCAACTGGTACAGGAGACTCTTGAAGTTTTCTAACACTGAGAGCGTCAATGTTCTCCCAGCACGTGGAGATGAGGGGGTGGGATGTAGGGAATATTGTGTGTCGAAAGGTCCCTATTGTCTGACTCCAGGGCACTCAACGTCAAGTGTGTAGTTTTTTGCCAGACTCGTCATCACTGTTCACACTGGTATCACCGAAAGGAAGGTCATGGGCTTCAAGTACGAACCCAGACATGACTGGAATTGGGGACCAAGGCCAAACCAAAGATGAAATGCAATAAGATAAGACATATTGGGCCAGAAGGGTTCAAGAGTTGGCTGACTGGTACCAACTATACCTCTAAGGTACCTTTGAAAGTCCCCAAATCTTTCTGGCTTCTCAGCTTGTCCTTCAAGCAACCTATAATACTTGTTGAGCATTTATTCAGGGGGTGAGGCACTGAGAACAAGAAACATGAGACTATTCTACTTACCCTCCTGTGCATTGTTACCTGTCCTCACGACTGTAGGTTCTCTGAGAAAAAGAAGAAAGGGAAGGAAATCATATGACCCTTCTTTGTTGGGAGAGAAAACACCAATGCATGAAGGTGGGGTACATATTCACTTCACACAGATAACTCTTATCATTTTTATAATACTTTAAATATTTCTCAAGTGAGAAACCATGTCTTCTACTAACTTCATAACCACCCCCCAGTCCTGGAAACAATGTTGTACACATGGTATATACTTAATATTATTACTTGACTTGGACAACATGTTTGATAAAAAGAAGATATCAGGTATGATGGCTTACAACTTTAATCCAAAACAAGAGAGTCACTGCAAGTTCAAGGCCCGCCTCAGTTATGTAGTGAGATCCCGGCCAGCTTGAACTAAATTATAGACTTAGACCTTGGGGAAGAGAAAGAGAGAGGAGGAGGGAGGGAGGGAGGGAAGGAGAGAGAGAAAGAGAAAGAGAGAGAGAGAGAGAGAGAGAGAGAGAGAGAGAGAGAGAGAAGAAAGAGAGAGGAGCCATTATTTTGCATGAGTGTAAAACAGCACAGCTCTGTAGAAAACTACATGGAGGTTCCTCTAAGAATTAAGAACAGAACTACCATATGACCTGGCAGTTGTCCTGCTAAGTACACATCCAGCGGAAAGGAAATCAGTGTCAAAGGAACACCTGCATTTCTGTTTACTGCGGTGCTGCTCACAATAATCAAGAAATGGGAACAACCAACACGTACATCAAGAGATGAATGATAAAGAAAACATGCTACATATATACAATAGAATATTACTCGGCTATAAAGAAGAAAAGATCAGTCACTTGAAATGACCTAGATGGAACTAGAGATCATTATTTCAGTAGAACAAGCAGAGAGCCGTATGGTCTCACTTAGACATGGAATCTAAAGGATTTACCTTACAGAAGTTAAAGGGAGTGGATGGGGAATGGTCCATCTGTGGGAAATTACAAAGGAGCCAGATGCCCTAGGATGCTATTGCATAGCATGTTGCTTTTCTGGGTTTTTTTTTTTTTTTTTTGGTTTTGTTTTCTTTTAGTGTGTGTGTGTGTATGTGTGTGCACGTGCGCGTGTGCACTTTATTTTTAGGAACAGGGTCTCATGTCACCAAGGCTGGCCTTGACCTGATCTTCCTGCCTTCATCTCCCAAGTGTGGAGATTACAAGTGTGGACTGCCATGCCAGGCTTCCAAGTGGGCTGCTATAGACGACAGTAGTGCACTGTACATTTCAAACAGCTAGCAGAAAATATTTACGGGTTTTGGCATAAAGAAATAACGAGTACGTTTGGCTCGATTTTTCAATTAGATTATCACAACATACATATACTATATGTGTGTGTTAGCAATCCTGTTAACTTATTAAAATATTTTTTGTTTTATCTGTTAGTTAATTTTAAAAAAAAAAGAATAAATTAATAACAACAGCAGCATCCACTTCTACAGCAGCCAGCGGACAGTACTAATAGACAACACCCACGGCAGGGAAGAGCTAGTCTTGTGAGCATCCAGCCATGTAGTCAGAAGTCCGCTGAAATTCACATGCCACAGTGCTGGCCACCATCTTGACGTCTTTCATAACTATTAGCAAGGGGGCCAGATGTTCAGATGGCACCTGTGGTCTTAGCCATATCTGCAAAGAGCCACTGACAATGTATTTCCACAATGCATTAACTTTCAGAGGTTATCTGGTGGCAGATATGCAAAGGTCTGCATATAAAGATTTTTAAAAATCTGGTCAAGACCAAAGCTCCTTGTCTAGCCTCTGATCTCCCTGCCCGGAGCTGACAAACCCTATTAACAGGGCTTGAGCTGTCATTGAACTTCAACTGTGGGCCACGAGGACTTCCTAGTCACTGAGGGTGCCTTTCTATACACAGAGTCTTTGAGATAAAAAACTTAAACAACCTGCCCACAACAGGAATGTAGGGGAAAGGTGAACACAGCCTTACTTTCTTCTTACAAGTTGTATCTAAGAGGCAAGAGTTGGTACAGAAGCCATGGAAGGGTGCTGCTTCCTGGCTTGCTCAGCCAGCTTTCCTATAGGACCCAGGACTTTCCTATAGGACCCACAATGGGGTAAGTCCTTCTACATCAATCACTAATTAAGAAAATGTACTGTAGGCTTACCTACAGGTGATCTTATGGAGGCATTTTCATAACTGAGGCTCCCTTCTCTCTGATGACAGTGTTCTTGGAAGCAAACATTAGTCTCTTGTCGGGGAACAGTGAGGAATATGAGCAGAACCCTAGAGCAAGGTCAACAAGATGGCTACAGTTGACCTCATGGGCAACACGAAAGCAGATTTGATTGGCCCCACCTGAGAACAGCAAACCAGGAAAAGTCACTGATGAGCTTTTAAGAGTCTCTCACGTACCCAAGGAAGCATCTACCTGCTGAAAGGCTACACAGGGCTACATCTGCATTTGGTGCCTTCAGTCAGGCCCAAGGGCCACACACATCCACAGGGAAGGAGCCAGCAACAGAGAGGCTCCAAGCTCTCTCTCAGCTGGGCTCTTCCTCCAATTCAGACCTGGCGCCTCCTGCCTCCTATGTTCCTACTAAGAACCCAGCTGCCTGGGAGGCTCTGCCTGCCCTGGGCAGGGGAACCATGTGTGTACCCCACCTCCTTCTTGGGCTCTGTAAATTACAGCTTAAAAAGGATTTATCACAAAGATTGTCTCATTAAATCTTCAGTAGTCCCGGGAGAGCCTGGCTTGGGGAAAGAGACACAGTGGATGGAGGGTTCATGGAGTTGAACATCTGGTTCTGAGCTCAGTACCTTCCTCAAGCCCAGCACAAAAGAAAAAAAAAAAAAATCCTGGGAACTGGAGACATAGCTCAGTGGTTAAGAGCAATATCTGCTTTTCCAGAGGTCCTGAGTTCAATTCCCAGCAACCACATGGTGGCTCACATCTATCTATACTGGGATCTGATGCCCTCTTCTGGCATGCAGCTGTACATACAAATAGAGTACTCAAATAAGTTGGGTTTTTTGAATTTAAAAAAGAGAGAAAGAAAGAGTTCTGGCTGTTTAATTTTTCTGTGTGCCTATGCCTCCATCTGTAATACAGAGATTGTGGCACCACTCCCAGGATTAGGTGTCTTAATAAACACACAGTGCCCCTCACATAATGTCCAACCATAGAAGCATAAGCTCAGAAGATGCTAGCTCCTTCCATTCCCATGTTGTTACGGAACAAAACAAATAAGGCACGCTCATGCTTCATAGGACACAAATTTTAGTTTGGTTTCTGACAAAAATGTGAGGTTCTTCCTAAAAGCACCTTGGTCCTGGGAACATGGAAGTCCTGTGAATGGAGGAAACTTGACAGTGGGGCGTGTTCAAGTGCTCCACCCCTGAGCAGTGGGAGGGACTCTCCACTGCCACTGCCAGCCACTATAATTCTCAGGCTTCCTTCTCATCTCCTCTGAACTGAGAATGGAGGTGGCTTTTCCGTGGCACTATACAAATTAAACATGTGATGGTTACAGGTGGGATCTAGAAAGGCCTTGGAGATGAGCTGATCCAACCGTCTTTTAAAATGCAGAACGTGGCATCTGAGTATGTAAGTAGCTCCAATAAGAAGGTCCATGAAGGCCTCAGAACCCAAGGTCAGGTCTCCTGTCACTCTGCCTTGGTGGCATTCCATCCCAGCTTGATGTTATAGCTTGAGTTTATTTTGCATTCTATAATTCCTTATCATTTCTATATAATGGTGACTTTAAAACATACTATTGTTTGACCTTTCTGTTGCTACCTGTCTTAGTTAGGGTTTTACTGCTGTGAACAGATACCATGACCATGGCAACGCTTATAAGGACAACATTTAATTGGAGATGGCTTACAGGTTCAGAGGTTCAGTCCAGTATCATCAAGGCAGGCATGGTGCAGGAGTTGCTGAGAGTTCTACATCTTCATCTGAAGGCTGCTAGCAGAATACTGGCTTCCAGGCAGCTAGGATGAGGGTCTTAAAGCCCCCCCACACACAGTGACACACCTACTCCAACAAGGCCACACCTGCTCCAACAAGATCACACCTTCTAATAGTGCTACTCCCTGGGCCAAGCATATACAAACAATCACAATACCATTGTTTGTGTGGGAGAAACATAGTCTGTATGGCCTAAACGGGTCTTGAACACCCAATTCCCCCATCTCTAACTCCTCCATGCTGAGATGACAGGCAGGTATCACCACCCCAGCACCCAGTGACATCTCTTTTTAAGAATCTCAGGATCAGAAGGTAGAAATGCAGATGGCATGAAGGATACCCACCATGGTAATGGGCGTGGGCATGCTTCACGTTTTTTCCTTTTGAACTTCTGCTCTTATTTCCTGAGGCTGCACCAAGTCAGCTTCCCATACACAATCATTTGTCTTACAAAAAAAACAATGAAATTATGCCCCTTGTGGGAGCAGGACTAAATGAGGGTCATCGTGTTAAGTAGAATAAGCTAGACTCACAAACGTACGTCCTCTCATATTCAGAATCTAGGTTCTTTTTAAAGACAGGGATGTAACTGCCCTGTTTGGAGTAGGGAAATGAGGGATGATTGTGACCACAGCACATTGAGTACATGTGTGGAAATGTCATGATGAAGTCCACTGTTTTTACAAATAATATAACCTAAAGGTTTTCAAGAAAGAAAAACAAGATTAGTAAACTTAAATGTGTAGGGACAGAGACTCTGGCAATCCTCACTGACTAGATGACAAGTGGGAGGGCTGAAAGGTGACGGGGGGGTCAGAAAGCCTCTCTGAGAAGAGATTCCTCCAAGGAGCAACAGGGTCCCCTGCCCTCCTGCAGATGAGGGATCCACTTTCCCTGACCCCAGATGTTCTTGAAAATGTAGGCCAACACTCCTTGGAGAAAAGCAAGTACTGTAGACAGTCAGGAAATGTAAGAGACACCTTGATGCTTGGTGTATTCTCTCTGTCTCTGTCTGTCTGTCTATCTGTTTCTCTCTCTCATTCTGCCTTTTCCTGTTTCTATTTCTCTTATGTATCTCTCTCTGTCTCATCATGCTGTCTTTTACCCTTTCTCTCTATATCTCTCCTATCTGTTCTATATAGCTCTCTCTTACTCCCTATGCCTTCCTTTCTTTCTGTCTCACTGCCTTTCTTTGTGTCTGTATCCATCTCTCTGAATCTCTTTGTTTCTGTCTGTCTCTCTATGTCTCTTTCTCTTGTTTCTGTCTCTCTCTTCTCTCATGTACACACACACACACACACACACACACACACAGACACAAACATGTTATAGTGTTTCCCTTTGTTTGCCAGCCCAGCCACCTCCCACAGTATGGCCCACAGGCTCTTTTGATCCACCTCCTCAACAACTGTGCTCCTCACTTAATACTTCAGCAACACTGAGCTATGTGCGGTTCCCCAAACCCATCACTGTGACAAATGTCTTTGTGCTTTTGTCCCTGCTACACCACCACCAAGAACTCCTCTACTACCAAAAACCCAAGGACCTCTAGACATCCCTCCATGGTCTTCTTGGGCATCAGCTCTGCGGACTTCCCTCTCTCCTCAACTCCCTAGAATACTCCACCATCCCTGAAGATTCTGCTCAAATACCCTCCTCTGTGTGGACCATGCTTGTCTAGCTTTAGTGTTTATCTCTTCCTCTATTACAGCCAAGTTTTCCAAAGCAAGGTTCAGACACAGTACTTCGTGAGCATAAGTATACTTACAGAAAGACAAAGAGATAACATGGCCACAAATGGAACTAGCCTTAGAAAATCCAAGACCTAGGATTGACTATAGTCAATCCTAGAGCATTGACTATAGTCTATCCCAGCATTCCACATGACTCTCCTCCATTCATGACCTGTAATGTGACATTGGTCTCTTTGTGCCCAGAATCTATCACAGGATCCAGCATATTTGACCCACAGAAATCACTGGTTAGTTAAAGGGTTCCTTTATATCTTGTCTCTATGTTTTATCGTTATCACTACTGGGTGCAAGTAGTGCTAATCACACTTAATGTGTTTAGGAAGTAGGTGGAGGAATAGAAAGAGTAGAAGAAAGAAGGGAGGGGAGGAAGAAGCAGGAAAACACATTCTATTCTCATTCTCTTCTCCCACATACGACAATGGTCCCATAAAATCACATCCCCTGGTCACTTTAGTCGGCTTGGCCGATGTAAGTACATTCTAGAATGTTTGCACAACAACAATGAAATTGCCTAATGACGCCATTTCTCAGGATATGTTCCCATTGTTAAGCAATGTATGGCTGTATTCTAAGAAAGCCATAATACCTGTCCTGTATGTACATACGTCACAGGATTGGGCTAAGCTAGACCATTGTGATAAAGTGCTGCATGCAAATGAGACACTACAGACAATGCCAAGAGTGTGCCATGCAGTAGCTGCCATTCCTTGCTCAATCAGAACAGAGGCTAACAGGAATATGACAAGGGTGACACACCCAGCGATAGCTCGACTACCTCTGACCTAAATGCCAGAAAAACCAAAGGCCTCTCTGATACCGGCATTCCTACTTGGGTTATCCCTTGGACCCCCCAATAAAAGTTTGAAAAGAAGGCTCCTGCTCGTGCTCCCTTTAATTAAGCACATACAGAAAAGAGGCAGCCCTGGGTTTTGTCTGTCGTACTTTTGTTCCTGAGTCTGTTTGTACTTATTCAGAAATTATATAATTAAAAAAAAATATTAAGTAAATGTGCACATCAGCCTGTCAAGCCGCCTGGGCAACCTCCACTCGGGAAGTACAGCGACAGCTCCTTTATTTCTCTTTCTTGTTTTTAAGCACAAAATATGTCACACCTGGAAGTAATTAGCATAATTTTACTAATTTATAGCTAATTACACAATTACTTTCCTATGAAAGGTTCTGGAAAGACACTTGAAGTAGGTTTCACCAAATCTAGTGGCACAAAATTGCTTGAAAACATTCTGCTGGCTTCAAACATTTCACAGGGTGTGTGTGTGGCGGGGGGTGGGGGGGGAATGCCCAATAAAGTAATTCCTTCCCATTTCAGAGTGTTCAAATATGACAGGGATATAATTTCTCTGGGAACTTACAAAGCAGAATGCCTAGATGTCCTGTTATCCCAGTCCAATTAGCGGCTGCACTGGGGAAGAGCTCCAGAGAAAAGTGGTATCAAGGCAGACACAGGACAGTCCCCAACTGCCACAGCTTTTTGACTGTACTGCCTCGGAGATTCTGACATGCTGCGTGTGTCTAGCTCTGCTATGAAGAAAGATTTGTGACGGTGACAATAGAGCCAATGAGGCCGAATAGCCCCCCAAGGGCTCAGCATCCTATGAACTATTTACTTATTTAACTGTGTGTATGTGTGCGCGCGCACACACTCGTGCCCGTGCATGCGCACATGCATGTGAGCCTGAGCACATGAAAGTGCATCATGTGTGTGTAGGAGCCCACAGGAGTTAGGCATAGAGATTTTTGGAATCAGAGTTATAGACAGTCACAAATGTGGGTGCTGGAAATCAAACCCAGGTCTTCTACAAGGCCAATATATGCTCTTAACTGCTGAGCCATCGTTCAAGTCCCATGAACCGCATTATTTTGAGGTAATAATATAATTACAACATTACTCCCTCCCTTTTCTCCATACAAGCCCTCTAACCCCTCCCATATACCCCTTGCCAATCCCCTTCAAATCCAGTCTCTTTTTTCACGAATTATTACATACATATATGTATACGATGTATGCGTATATGTATATGCATATATTCCTAAACAGAATCTGGTGAACTTCTTTACCAACAAATCAAAAACTACTCTCAACTGGATATATTCAGCTAACTTTTTAAACTGTTATTTATTATTGGGAGGTCAGAGAACAACTTCGCGAATCAGCTCTTTCCTTCCACCTTTATGTGTGTCTTAGGTAGGGTTTTACTGCTGTGAACAGACACCATGACCAAGGCAACTCTTATAAGGACAACATTTAATTGGGGCTGGCTTACAGGTTTAGAGGTTCAGTCCACTATCATCATGGTGGGAGCAGGGCAACATGTAGGCAGGCATGCTGCAGGAGGAACTGAGAGTTCTACATCTTCACCTGAAGGCTGCTAGCAGAATATTGGCTCCCAGGAAGCTAGGGTGAGGGTCTTAAAGCCCATGCCCACAGTGACACACCTACTCCAACAGGGACACACCTTCTAATAGTGCCACTCCCTGGGCTGAACATATACAAACTATCACATTGTGGAACTCAGGCTTTCAGCATTGAGAATCAAATGCCTTAGCCCACTGGGCCTCTCCCCATCCAGGAACTATCATTTTAAAGGCCTCTCTCAGGACCTTGTCCCCAATGGGAAATTTTACTAAAGGAATAGTTCACAGTGTCCCTAGTCATATCCCAAGCACAGGAGGGGGAAATGTCAGTCAACCTGCTATTATTTATTGAACACTCACTTAGGCAAATGAAAATAAGACCCAGATGCAATCGCTGACATCCAGCTAGATAGCATGGGCTACAGGTGCTACTGAGTTAGGAGGAGGGGGGGCAAGAGGCAAGGAGAACTGATGGAGTCCTGCCCCATGTGACATGTGGGGGAAGGGGGCTGTCTTGTTTACTTTTCCATTACTGTGAAGAGATTCCATGATAAAGACACGTTATAAAAGAAAGCATTTAAGTGGGGGCTTGCTTGCTTACTGTTTCAGAGGGTGAATCTACGAATCGTCAGGGCACAGAGCATAGCGGCAGGCAGGTAGGTGTTGTGCTGGAGCCGAGGCTGAGAGTTTTATGTACTAACCCCAGAGGTAGAAGAAGGTGGACAGTAGGAGCAGGAGCCTGTTGTGGGCTTTTGAAACCTCAAAGCCCACCCCAAGTGACATGCCTTCTCCAACAAGGTCATACCTCCTAATCCTTCCCAAAACAGTTCCACCAACTAGGGACCAAGCATTCACAGATATGAGCCTATGGCCGTCATTCCCATTAAAACCATCACAGAAGCCACACGGTCTTAAGTAAAAATGGAGCTGTTCTGTCAGAAACATGGTCATGTGGGAGGAAGAAAGGATGATGATGATGATGATGATGATGGTGGTGGTGGTGGTGGTGGTGGTGGTGAAGGAAGCAGGGGGTGGCGAGAGCTCCTGACCATATCTGAACCCTGGAGAGGTCTCCTAGAACCCTGAATTCTGGCCTGTGTCTGCCTGGCCAATGTTTGCTAGTCCCCATTAGAAGGGAAGGAAACAAGACTACCAGAATTGTTTGTGACAACAGAAAAGCGTGAAGTTGTACTATATATCCATCTAGAGGCAGCAGCACCCCAGCAAGGAACCCCAGTTGGTTCTAAGGGGTTAAAATTATGATGATGCCACGACTTGTGACCTTCTCGAAAGCCATAAATACAATATCATGCGTAGCTTCTTTATGTACCTGTGGTCTTAATATTTCAGTGTAAGCAAAAGCTTTCTGAACAGAACTCCAGTAGCGTAGGAGCATGCCCCAAGAATCAATGAATAGAATCACATAAAATTAAAAGACTGCTGCCCACCAAAAGAAACTATCATCAGGGCATACAGACAGCCCTACAGAACAAGAGAAAAATCCTTACCAGCTACAGACTGGGAGGTAGTGTCCGGAATTCACAAGGGACAGCAGAAATTAAATGCCAAGGAAGTAAAACTGCCAGTCAACAAGTGGGCTGATGACATGAACAGGCAGTTTTCAAAAGAAGAAGCACACACAGCCAGTAACTAACTGCCTTATAAAGTGGTCAGCATCCCCAGCTGTGAGGACATGCAAATTAAAACTACTTTGAGATAACCCCTCATCCCAGCCAGAATAGTCATCATCATGAAAACCAATAGCAAATGTTGGGGAGGATGTTGAGAAAGAGGAACCCCTGTTCATTGACAGTAGGGGTGCAAATAAATAAAGCTATTACGGAAATCAATACAGAGGTACCTCAAAAACACACTAGTAAAACTACCATGGAACTGGCCATCCATCTCCTGGATGCACACACCGAGGGCATAGTGATTTTTGTACAACCATTTTTATTGTTTCTCTATTTGCTATCATAAATGAATAGTTAAAAAAATCTATACCCCAGGCATATGATGGCACATGCCTTTAATCCCAGCTCTTGGGAGGCAGAGGCAGGTGAGTCTTTAAGTTTGAGACCAACCTGGTCTACAGAGTAAGTCTCAGGATAGCTAGTGCTATACAGAGAATCCCTGTCTCCAGAATACACACACACACACACACACACACACACATATATATGTATATATATACACACACACATATATATATATATATGCATATATATATATATGCATATATATATTGGAATATTACTCAGCTATAAAGAAAATGAGATCATGAAATTTTGCAGGAAAATGGATGGACCTGAAAAACACAATATTAAGCAAGGTGACCATATGTTCTCCCTTATATCTTAGCCTATAAAATGCATAATATATATATACATACATAATAATAGATGTACATATGTATGCATGCTTGTATGTATGTAGGTAAGTAGGTAGGTATGTATATATGCATGTATGTATGTATGCATATGACATAGATACAGGACTCAGGTGGGCGTATTCTAATATTTAGAAAGGAGACCAAGAAAGAGTAATGTTGATAATGGAGGATGGAATGCAGGCAAAGGGCACATGAGCCTGGAAAGACAATATAAAGCTTTTTTTTTCTGTCATAGATTTTTTTCTATTTCATTACAGATTCAACTTTTTGAGTATTGACGCAAAAAGAACTATTTTTGATTCCCATAAGAATTCAACACGCGTTCTTTCTTTGATGGTGCGGGTAAAAACTGGGCTTCCTTTGTCATCTGTTGGCCATCAGTGCACTAGAACTTAGACAAGAGCAACCAGAGCACATCTGTCAGTCACCCTGACCCACTTAGGAAAAGAAGGCTTTGTTTTGTGTGTTTAGGGAGACCAGTTTTGCAACCTGAAATTTCCTGGTGTTTAGATCTACATTAAATCATTCTATTATGTGCTACGATAGTCCTATTGTCTATATAAAGTATGATTGTCAAGTTTTAAACATTGTTTTAAGTGATTTGTGTTAAAGGTGATCAAGAAAAGCTGCCTAAGAAGTCACCTGTGGGAAATGGTCTGCATGTGTGCATGCTTGCATGTGTGTGTATGTGTGCATGCTTGCATGTGTGTGCATGTTTGCATGTGTGTGCATGTGTGCATGCTTGCATGTGTGTGCATGTGTACATGTGTGTGCATGTTTGCATGTGTGTGCATGTGTGCATGTTTGCATGTGTGTGCATGTGTGCATGCTTGCATGTGTGAATGCTTGCAAGTGTGCATGCTTGCATGTGTATGCATGTGTGCGTGCTCGCATGTGTGTGTGTAGAAGGGCATTGCTCTAAGGAACCTTCTCCCGTTCCTAGAAGGGTAAACCTACTATTCCAAATACTTCCGTCAGGGCAAATCACTCCTTCCCCCAGCTGCCTCAGCACCTAAACTCACCAGGCCCATTCCAATTAATTTAATTCCTAAATTAAAATGTACTAGTTTGTAAATCAGCCTTGCTGCCACCTGCCCCTCAAGTGTGACTTGCCCAGGAACAGAGACCCAGCAACCAGCAACACCTTTCTGCCCCACTGTCTCTCAGCCCAGCATGTAGCAACAACAGACACAAAAGAACCATCCTAAAAGAGAATCGAGTTCCCCTGAGACCCCAGGGTCTGGCTCAAAGGATCCCTGTGTAGGTGGAAAAGACACACCTGGGAGGGGCCCAGTTTCTGCCAGGCTCAACCTCAAGGCTACTGAGATATTTTGGTGAAAGAAAAAAAAAAAGAATATCCTCTGCCTCCCCTGGGAGAGGAATGTTAATAGCTTACACTTGGCATATTTCTTTGCACATTTTCAAATGACTTCCACAGCTACCATTAGTGACCTTTACAGAGAGGCAGGTGGAGGAAGTTATCAATGGCCGTTCCACACAGACTTCCACATTCAGCCAACAGGTGGGTACTGCACACATGCTGTGCACGACATAAGGGCCCAAGGAGGGAAGGGCCCTGCCCTCACAGTCTCAATCTCTAGAAGAAGTAAACAGCAAGGCAGTTAGCTTCCTAACGAGGGTTAATGGTTTGAAAAAGAGGTAGTTTCTCTCATGAGAGGGAAACACCTTGGTCTATGCGTTCCGGACACTCCTCTACGGGGGTACCAGGTGCAGAGTGAGCATGAGCTGCTCACAGGAAAGACTGTGATGGAAATTGAAGCCCACAGCCCACAGCGGCTAAATGACCTGGCATCAAACCTCCAACTTACAAAGCAGAGGTTGGAGCGCATGGAAGGACATAGTAGGGTTACAAATACATACATGTGCATGTGACTACACACATATTCAAGCACACATACACACACACACACACAGATACCCCATAGCCTGAAAACTCAGAGGCAAGCAGGCAGGCAGGGAGAACTCACAGCTAGAGTACCTTAAAGACAAAGAAGAGGGCTGGGCCAGTCCAGTACTTACACTCCAGCAGCCATGATGGGTTTGGAAGGAGGCAGGGTGGGGAGGCAACTCTGAAGAGGCATCCAGCCCCGCCCACGATGTCGTTCCCGACTTGCCTACCTCTGTGAACTACACTTGTTATCTTGTGAAATGCAATGAGACGACCCTAAGATTTCAGAGTCAGCAGGTAGCTTCTTCAGAAGCAATCAAGGAAGCTTTGGACACAGTTCACAGGACAGTTTGGACAGGGGGAACATGTGCAATCCTGGGATAGCCTTCAAACATCCATGTCCATGTACTCTCTCTTCCCTGCTGAAGAAATCTGAATACCCACCTCATGCTCTAAATGCCTCTGACCTAGAAATTCCTCTTGACCCTCAGTGAAAACAAATCCCTTCAACCCCACAGTGACTATGACTTGCACAGACATCCTCTCCCTGGACTGTTCTGAAGACAGTCGGGGAAATGGACTCGTTTCAGCTACCACTCATGGGTAACAAGCTGTGTGTTTGGTTCATGGCACACTTCCTCGGTGCGTTCGAGCACTCAGCATACTGTACATACATTTGTCTCCTCCCTACTAAAAGTCCATGTGTAGACTATTTTTTAAAAATCCCCATTTTAAAGTTAAAGAAACCAAGGCCAAAGGCTCCCTTCTAGGAAAGTCCTGAAACCACTCAGTGGCTGAGCTAAGATTCAAGCCCGAGTCCCTCTCACTCAGAATTAGTCATCCTAGCATGAAGGGGTAGCCTTCTGGCATTACCATCCATATACTAGGATTCCAACTATGAGGAGGAATACTTCTAGCAAGAAGGCATCTTAGCCACCCCAGCAATGCACATGGCAAAATAGAGGGTACAAGGGTGTAAGACCTACAAGCAAGCAGGGCCATAGCAATAATATATGACCAGGACTACCATGCAAGACATCAGGTGGCTCTAGCTGAAGCCAAGCAGGAGTCACTCAAGATTCCTTTCTGATCCCAAAAGCAGGCCCCTAAAACTGTGGCATCTCTCCAAAAAACCACTTGGCTAAACGGCCCTTCCTGGGAAAGCTTGGTGAAAGAGACTTTTGGTGACGTTAGCTTCACCAGGATATTGTCCCTGGTGGGAAACATTAGTTTCTGACCCCATCTGGCTTTTTTTTTTCATACAAATGTATATATAAATACAGGATGGATTTGAAATCATGAAGCTTGACCTTAGACCTAAACTGTGACACCTAGGGAAAGACCCTGCTCCTCCGGACCTTTGTCCTCCCTCTGACAGATGACGGTGGTAATGACAGTTGGGGCTTCTAGCCCGGGAAATCCACGATTGCAGGTGAAGATGGTGTTTCCCTCTGATGTAGAAGTAGTTGTCGGGGAGGTGAGAGGGAAAAACGGGGGCAGACATGGAAGTCTGCAGAACCAGATGGACAGAGACAGCTCGAAATAAGGGGAAGCTACCTAGCCAGAGACAGAAAGAACAGTCTGGCAGTGTGGAGGGAGAATGAAAGCCCCTGTTGTAAGCAGGCTTGTGCCAGTATTGCTGGAAACAAACAGTGACAGATTGCTAACATGTTACAGTGAAAATTACCAACAGGATGAGGCTTTTGCACCATAACCGCCACCTCTTGTTATCCCATTAA
Source organism: Grammomys surdaster (assembly GCF_004785775.1). NCBI lineage: Eukaryota > Metazoa > Chordata > Mammalia > Rodentia > Muridae > Grammomys > Grammomys surdaster. The sequence continues at coordinate 3,718,010 of NW_021604630.1, forward strand.
CAAAACTGAAGAGACCAAATTGCTAATAGGAGAAAGGTTCACGGTGTATCATATCACACCTCTCCTGCCCAGAGAACACAATCTGAGGAGAAGCCAGGACGCACCTAGAAATGCGCCCCCAAGGACCAGTTTCCCTTGGAATTAGGGAAAGCCCTAGCCTGCCTCCACCCTCTTCTGCCACCTCAAGAGCACCTGCACATACCACCAGCACCAGCACGTCAACCACCCACTGCTCAGCTGACAGGGGAGAACTGTCAATCACTCCATGGGACAGGAGCCAGCAACCTTTGCAAAGAACACAAGGTGTGCTGACAGGGCCCAGGGCAGGGAGGAATTTGTGAGTCCACTGGACCATGGTATTTCTGAATGTATAGAGTGCTGGATTCCAGGTTTCCCCATCTGTTCCTAGAACAAGCAATGCAGGAGAGCGCATGGTGTCTTACATTGTTACCACCCCATCTGGCCCCTGCCCACTCTAGCTTGGCCAGAGAAAGCCTCCCATCCTAATTCCATCAACCCAAGAGTCCAAGCTGTCATATGTGCCCAGGGAGGAGGTGTCAGGAACAGGACACATCTGGTCCAGGCATTTCAGGAAGATCTTTCTTCCTTGGGTTGTGGATGGATTTCCTGTTCAATCAGCCGAGTCCCAGAGAGCAACATCATGAGCTTACTCTCCTCAATTGGGAGAACCCTCCGGTTGCCCAAAGCCCTTAATGTTTGCTCCAAGTCCCCCCACCCCGGGGTAATCACTGACTACCCCAAGTCCCCTGCTACCAGCCCAGAGAGTGAGGCCAGCTGTGGGCTGTATGCCCTGCTAGTCACTCAGAAAAGCAATTGGCCAAAGAGTATACTGAGTAATTGAATGGTAAGGGTTTTTTGTAGACCAAGCAGGGACTCGTCTTTTTTTAAAAAAAAAAAAAAAAAAAAAAGGAAAAAAAATTCTTTACAAAGTACCCAAGTGCTGGGTGTCAGACAGGACAAGTTTTTTAATCATGTTAAAATGATTTATTTAAACGTCAAGCCGTGTCACCTCACTTCCTTTCATTTTTCAAACTGTTTGTGTTTTTTCTGGATGATAAATTTATCTTCAGACAGCCTCAATATGACTAATTAACTTTGAAATATAAGAACCAGATGTGTGAGTTGGAGAGCTTTCTGAACTAATGCCAGACGGGCTGGTGGGTTTTTTCCTTCTTCTTCTTCTTCCCCGCCTTCCCCCTTCTCCCACCCCCACTCTTCCCCCGCTGGCCAGCCGAAATGACGAAGCAGAGATTCACAGCAGAGATGGAAGCTCAAGGCTCCAGCTAACAGAAAGTACCCTCTGCTTTCCTGTCTCCCAGTTGGCCTCCTAAAACCAATTGCCTGTAGTGAAAGGGGCTTGACTTGCCAGGCAGGACAGGCAGAGTTGTCTTTGGAGGAGGGGTTTAAAACATTCCCCTGCTGTCACCACTGACCCAGTGTAGATCAGGACACTGACAGAATATATCAGCCACACAAAAGCTAGTGGCCCTGCGTTGTGGCACACACCAATGTCTTTTAAAGAACATCCCAATGTTCCTGGGATGTTTGCTCCTGCCAGCTCCCTGTTGCTGGTGAATAATTGGTGCCAGCACAGGAGAGGGGAGAGGGAATCCGGGAGGGGACAAGTGGGTGAGCCTTTGGGGACTGCATGCTGCAGCAAAGGCTACTGGGATTTGGAACCCACAGGTGTGTGTGTGTGTGTGTGTGTGTGTGTGTGTGTGTGTGTCTGTGTTTATGTATATGCACACATGTCCATGTATCTGTGTCTTTGTATATGTCACTAACCCACACTGGGACATTAGCATAAAAAAATCGCTTTTCCAGGACTCAAGTATCTTAGTGACAGAGGCCTGAGTGAACAGTATAAGCCCTGTGCCTCAGTTTCCCCTGCATAACTACCCCACAAGACCCACTAGATCTCTCCACCTCGAGAAGTAGGCTGAGGTCATGTGAGCTCATCGGCATGAAAGCGCTTGAAGTCTCTGAGAGGCTGACACACCCCTAAGGGATTATTAGGGTGACTCCCACAATTACTCCATCATCACGGTCATAATCATTGTGCTGGCTCTTGATGTCTGAGAGTTCTCGCCCGAGATAATCTCACACAGTTGCCAGGTCAGTAGCATTGTTCACCCAGCTACACCCATAGAACCACAAAAGGTGGATTTGATCCTTCTGCTCAGGGAAGATATGACAGAGCTGCCTCCTGGTTGCAGGGAGAGGAAACTCCCCACCCCACACCTCCAATTCTGCTGCTAGCAGTGCACCCGAGTCCATGGGCTGCTATTGAAGTGGGTGAGAGAGGGGCTCTGTGTGGAGGCCCCATCCTCTCCCTAGAGAGCAAGGCCCTGTGAAGTCTAGAGATGACCCTTTCTCACCCGTCCTTCTGCCTCTCTAAAAATAAGCTAGGCCCTAAACTCTAGAGACAGGGCGGGGCTGTGTCTTGAAGGAATGGCTCTCAGAAATAAATATAATTCAAGCTTCTCAGAAGCCTCCTAACTCCCTAGTCTTTTGTCTCTCTCCTTCAAGGAGGTATTTGCATTGCAGCCAGGGTTTCTGGAAACTTGTGAAGAAAAGCGAGTTCAACCATTCAATATTCAAAGCAATGAAACACTAGAGGAAAGGAAGGTGCATGGGGGGGGGCAGAGAGAGCGAGACTTCTCAAGTCTGCATATGCCTCAGAGACCACAAATCCCAGAGGAAGAGGTGGATCCCAACAGATCCTTTGATGGCCACTCTCCACAACCCCTTCCTGAGGCAAGGAGTCACAGTGCCTACATTGACAACAGTCTCCTGTCTCCCATTGTCCTCATTCTCCATAAAGACAAACCTCATTAAGTTCTCCAAACTTCACAAGAGTAGGGGAGAGAAGCTTCGTGGATACAGAGAGCCAGGTAAACACACGGGTAGATATGGAATATGTCGGTCCACGGTGAGCTTCTGGGCCATCCTTTTCTCTCCACTTACAAGTCCTGGCCTGCCCTCCCATGCCTTCTCGGAGGCCATCCACCCTGTGAACTAACACCCAGACCCATCCGGACCCATGTAGTCTGTCACAGACTGAAAGCCATGTGCAGCACCACGACTTGGCTCTTTCTACCTCCCTCATCTGCCCCACACCAGGCAAGACATGCAGTTTGCTTTCTGACTATTAATAACATTTCCTGCCATGTCAAACTAAGATAATTATGGAGCTTACAGAATCACAGGATCCTTGACTAACAGAAAGCTGGAGAATGGGAAAGTCCTGGAGGTTTAGGAAGCACAGGTTGGAAAAGAGAACCTTGGGTCTTCTGCGACCAAGTGGGACCTGACCTCTAGTCACTGTGAGAAGGCAGCCCTTTGCTCTATACCTGAGACCCAACATTCCACCCTTTGGACTAGAGGATTGAACTTACAGGCCTGAAGCTAAACTCGACTTCTGGCCTAAGGAGCCCACTACGACATCTGATTTGTACAGTCCTCAGAGCCACTCAGCATCTGATAAAAACGGAAAGACCTGGATTTGCTCTGCTCCCCCTACACAACCACAGGACGACCCCACCCCCACCTCCTCGTTGACTTCTGCCACCAACTGAACAAAACAGGCAAAGAAATTTGACACCAGGAGCAAGCAACAGAAGCACCACCGTTTGGGATCTGTCAGACTTGATGTCTCCGAGACCTGGATCTGAAAGCCCCACCCCCTCTGTACAGCCTGAGATATTTAATAAAGTAAAGCCTCCAGGATCAAGGGCTGAAGTCCCTTCCACGTCTCCACAGAGCGCGCTGGAGTTCTCCAAAGCCTGCCTCGCGTCTGTCTCCCTCCAGAAAGCCTTTCATGCTGCCTCGCCAGACTGACATTTTGACAAGTTGCCACGAGTGACATCTGATTTGTACAAATTTCAAGACTAATAAATCTACCTGTCAAAGCGGAAACTTTAAAAGGAGCTGAGCCCAGCGGGCATAGTTTAACAGAACTCAAGTTGATGAAAGTGTAGGATGGAGAAATTATATCTGTCACAATCCACCCACATTAGTTCTGCAGAAATGTTGGCAACTGAAACAAACGTCTTTCACGGGTGTTACCAGAAAAAAAAAATTAAAAATAAAAATAAAAAATTTAATCCAAAAAGAAGATTGTTAATACCCGGAGTAACAAGTAACAGTTCTATTTGTAAACTAACAAATTCTATTTATTTAATTTTTAATTTTGTTGCAGATGTTAGAAGTAGCTCTCCCTCCTACCTCCTTAACTGTCTTGCATGGAATCCGGACTTTCCACTCAAGCTGGGGCCATCAATCACACGGGGTGGCTCCCAGCTGGTTGGCAGGGTGAACAGAGGCGGTAGCAGCAAGCATGCAGGGTGAGGCAAGAGACGCTGCCCTCACTCTGAGTCCTGGGGGACCTGCCTGTACCCGGGGCTCCCTCTGGGCAGACACACAGGGCCTCACAGGCAACCCTTCACCTCACTATCATTTAATCCTAACTCTCGCTCCCATTCTGCATACTGCAATGAGATTTCTGTCTGCAGTTTATGGATGCATATTTGTGAGGAAGTATAGAAAGTGATGAGAGAGAGAGAGAGAGAGAGAGAGAGAGAGAGAGAGAGAGAGAGGGGAGAGGGGAGAGCGAGAATGAAAGAGAGGAGAGAGGGGGAGAGAGATGAGAGAGAGAAGAGAGGGAGAGAGAGGAGAGAGAGAGAGATTAGAGAGAAAAGAGAGAGGAGAGAGAGGAGAGAGTTGGGGGGAGAAAGGGAGAGAGAGCTAGAATGCTAGAATCCTGGTTTTTTTGTTTTCCATTTCCTGGATAGGGCCTATTTTCATCCTGCATCATCCAGTCAGACACGTTTGTGCAGCAGAACCCTCTGGTCAGCGAAGAGAGTGAAGGAGTAGAGGACAAGGACCTTCTTAAGTTCAATTCTATTTAGGACACACACTTTTAGGGTCCCTCTTTTAGATTAAGGACCTGGTGCCAATCTTTCTGAAGCAAACTAGAGCTGCCAGGAGCTCTGTCCAATTCAACATTTCCCTGTCAATTAAATAAGAAGAAGAAAGTCTGAAACAAAGCTCTCTGTATCACGTAGCCTTCCCCTCCCCCAATGCCATGCCACCCTCCAGAAGTGTCTGCTGCCACCCTTGAGAATAAGTGACCATTCAATGCAGCCTCAACAAGCCATAGTATCTAAACAAGCATTAGGCTCTCTGTTTCCTTTTCCCTGTGAGTTTAAAACAAAATCCAGTGTGCCCTCTTTCTCTTTCAGGTAGGAAGCAAGCAGGCAGGGACGGACAGACAGACAGACAGACAGACAGACAGACTATTCCCTCTCATGTTTACATAATAAAAGAGGACCCTCAGGTCATCCGGCATATCCATCATGGAACTCAGAGCTTGGTGAGAATAAAGTCCCACTAGGAGACCTCGTAGGCATTTTCCCCTCCCGTCTTAGAATTTCTGCTTCATTTTCACTTCAGTAGGACTGGATCAATCCCCAAAGCCTTCTTTTTTATTTTAGAGTGTGCTGTGGGAGCTCAGTGCAGCATAATAAGGAGAATTCTGGTGATGTGAACAAAGATTGGGACCAACAGGGATCTCATGTGACACAGAGGGCCCAGCATAGAAGTCTAGAGCAACCTCTCTTTTAGATAAAGGACCTGGTGCCAATCTTTCTGAAGCAAGCTAGAGATGCGACGAGCCCTGTCCAATTCAACATTTTTCTGTCAATTAAATATTTGTGAAGCAGATTCTGCGTCCGTGACACTCCGCTCGGCATTGTGTGAATTATGGAGAAGTGCAATGCATGATCTTGTCCTAAAAGAGCTCATGGTCCATATGGGGCGTTGAAACAGTGATAAACACCATGCCACAGAACAAAACAGAGCCTGGTGGAGAACAGAGTTCAGATACGGAAAGAAAGCCAAGGACATAAGGGGGCACCAGACCTTGCCCTGTCAACTGAGAGTGCCCCTGTGTTGAATGACATGGTTGACTCTCTGTATTTTCTGTGGGTTTTAAAGAAGAGGCACAAGGCCGTTTTGTGCTTGAAAGATCCTAAGAAAGAGTTATGCAATCGCTAGCTGTTGTCCTCAGTTCTGTGGGCTGGGCTACCCAGGCCTGTCTTCACCAGGGGATCAAGTTAGGAGCCAGCAACAAACAGCCCAACAAAGGGGTAAACGGACAAATAAAGAAGCAATCTGGGTTTCCAGAGCGGATGGGAACTGGGCTGTATTCTGCCCTAGCACAGCCTGTACCAGCTATAGCCTACACTGCAGCAGCTCCCAGGCTCCCAACTCCATGCAGGGACCCCTGGACCATCCCCAACTCATTGAAAGCACAGCAGGCAGATGCCTGCAGAGGCTAGACAGCAAGAGGAGGCTCACAACAAAACACCAACATTGCTTTGCCAGACGGGGTTCGGGTAAAACCACAAACGAGGACGGCGTGTCTTGGAAATGGAAGATCCTAGCCTAAGAAGACCAAGATGCTAGGTGGGCCCCCAGGTCACTGAGCCACTCCCTTCCAGGTGAGCTCACCACTGTGAGTCAGGAAGGACAAAGCAGTCTTTCTGCTTACAAATGGAAGTGGTACAAACGGAAGCCTTAACTTCCTTCCATCCGGACCTTGCTGGGGCCTGCCTTGGATAATGAACTAGGCCTTCTTTATATGGTGCCTCCACCTGAAAGCCAGGGTCCAAGAGCTTGTAAGATGTGTCAACCTTTATGGATCAGTGTTCAGAAGGAAGGGGGCAGCTACAGTGAGAGCCATCAAGTGGACCATGGATGCAACATAATGAATCCAACCTTCCTGTAACAGAGCTCCAGTGTCTATGGGTTACCAAAAGGGCAATCCTCAACATACCTGGTTCACATACGCAGCGGATTGAATCAGAGCCTCTCTGTAGAGAGCACAGTTAGTAAGCTTTGGTATCTGATGTGCGTTCACACAGCCAGCCGGCAGATTCAGAAACGGCCGGATTCGTGTTTTCCTTTGAGACAGTTGCCTTTTATTTATTTTCCCTTGGCAAGACAGTCCCTCTAGGGAAATCCTTGGTTATGCCAAATGTGACTAATTAAAAAAAAAATTGTTTAAGCCCTGCCCCCCCCCACTTAAAATAAGTACTTCACTTTACAGGTCAGTGAATTGGTGGTGTTTGTTCAACACAAAAGTCCCTTACCTGGAACACTGAAGTCTACTTCCCTTTCTGGATTGGCAGAAATAAGTCAAGTTTTTAGGAGACAGAGAGGTACCACCTGAGGCCTGTGTTACACCTCAACGCAGGCCTACAAGGCTGAGGCCCAGATGGGAACTGTAGGCTCCAGGGCCTTCACTCACATGGAGAATCTGCCTTGCCCCTGGACAGTCCCTCTCCATGTAATTCCATAGCCCATTGCCTCCTGTCTGGGGCCCATTACCCACACGGCAGGAGAACTCCAGCTTGAAAGAATGGAGGCCCAGCTCTTCCTACTGCCTCCAGGCAGCATTTTGGATTTTGCAACCAAAGAGAAAAGAAAAAGAAAAAGGGAAAAAAAAAGGCTTGAACTGTTTTTCAAATGTTCTGGGTCTTGGCAAACCCCAAAATGCCTTTTGCCAACTGCTTTTTCCCTTAATTTTTAAACCTCGGGTGTATTTCCAGAACGATCTGATCCATCTGCTTCTGATTCGTTTACACTTAACTCATTAGGAGGCTGTTGCGTAAGAAGCAGTTTGACGTCCCCAAGATCCCAAGCGAAGGATTCTTCTTCCCCCTTTGGGTCCCGCAGGGGCATCTTGCCAGCAGAGCATGGCGCGCACACCCCTGAAACTAGAAAGCCTGCTTGAAGCTCCAATTCCCCAGGATGAGAACAGGCTCCCCTGATGTCCACACCCATCACTCATCCTGCTTGCTCCGCCCATAACACCATTATCACTGTTACACTGTTTTTGTCATTAAGGACATAATGGACAGCCCCACATTAGTGGTAAAGAGCGGGTGCACTCCACTGTCTGCCATTCTTCATTCGGGCCTCCAAACTCATCTGGCAAGGCACTCTCGCTAGTGCCTGAGGGACATCCTGCACGCAGCGCTTACCTTTAAGCGCCAATGCTCACCAATACTCACCCGACCCCCATTTGCCTTCTGCATAGACGAGGAGTTCTTAAAAAGGGTGGGAGAGGGCAGTTTCCGAAGAGAAAAGCAGGGCTGGGATGCCCATGGCCCAGACAGGAACACCAAAGACAAAGCCAGATTTCCAGAGCGTGAATGTCGGCCTCTCCTCTATGCCTTTCTTTACCAAAAAGGACTCTTTTCTCCCAGCCTCCATTACTTCATTACCATAATTTCCAATCCCACATTGATTTTTATTTTTTAATATGAAACATACTAACTACTGTATGTTCCATGGGGCTCTTCACGAGGAACCTAGGGGAACCAAAGACAGATGATGTGGACTTTCCCAGACATCTAGAGACATTTTTTGCTTTTTGAGGGGATCTGTCATCGGTGGTCCAATGAGCAAGACACTGAGAAGTGTAAACAATTCCCATCAAGAAGAGAGGTCAGAAGATGGGCCGGGGAGCAGCACCTTCCTGGGACAGTTGTGGGACTGGGCTAGTTTCAGAAAGCCAGGCTGAAAGCAGCCAGCTAGATGTCAAGGAGAAGAGGGTGTGGTCCTGGAAGATGGTGTGAGGATGAAGAAGTCTCAACCGCACAAGGCATAGCCTGCTGGTGCACAAACAGAGCCGACCGAGGGAAGCAGGCTGCAGGTGATCCAGCTAAAAGATTAGCCTCAACCTCAGAGACCAGGTGACTTAGCGCAGAGTTTGAGGGGTCAGGAGGGCGGGGCTTAGGAAGAAAGATCAGGAGGGTGGGGCTTAGGAAGTAAGATCAGGAGGGCGGGGCTTAGGAAGCAAGATCAGGAGGGCAGGGCTTAGGAAGATCAGGAGGGCGGGGCTTTGGGAGAATGACTGTTGTGAATGTACAGGGTAGCTGGGTGTGATGACTGACAGAGGCAGGAGAGCAGTCCGGAGTCTGCTATAATCACACGGGCATGTAATGACAGCGATCTCAAAGGGGATGGTGACAGAAAAGAAAGGGGAAAACGAACACAACAACTGGGCTGGATGACTCAGTGTCAAGGGCCCTGAGGAAGGGGGAAGAGTAGCGATGACACAGAGTGTGTCATCTGAGGGCAAGACCTTGGCGACTGTGGGTGGCATTTACGTGACAGATAATAAACAGAGACACAGTCTAAATCCTTACATGAATGATCTCTGTCCTCCCCAGTGAGGCATGGCAGGCGCCCTCACCGCTATAGTTTCAGTGTCCCTTCCAAAAGTCGCATGGATATTTAACTGCTGCTCTAACAGTTGAAAGAAGCAAGGCTTCTAAGAGGCATTTAGGTCATGAGCAGATCAGTGCCTTTGTCACAGGAATGGGTCTCCTGCTTTAAAAGTAATATTTGTCTAGCATACACAAGACCTGGGTTCAAGGGCCAGAACCAAGAAGAAAAACATAAAAAAATATATAGAAAGTTAGAGAGATGGCTCCATGGTTAAGAATTCACACCGCTGATCTAGAGGACCCAATTCAGCTCCTAGCACCCATGTAGGGTCCCTCAATACTGCGTCAAACTTCATCTCCAGTGAGTAACTTCCTCTTCTCTTCTCCATAGGCTTCGCATGCATATTCAAGAGCATGAGTGCATGCACATACATGCACACACAGACTCACACACATTCACATACACAAACAGGCACACACACACTCACACATACATACATACACATATATACACACACATACACATATATACATACACACATGCGCACACATATATCCACACACATACATGCACACACATACACACACATGTATATACACATACATATATATACATACACACACATACATATATATATACACACACACACTCACATACATACACACACATATACAGGCATACATATACATACACACATATACATACACACATACATGCACACACATAATGCACACACATAAACACATACACACACATACATATACACATACATGAACACACATACATATACACATACATACACACACATACACAGAGAGAGAGAGACACATACAGAAAGAGGGAAGAGAGAGAGAGAGAGAGAGAGAGAGAGAGAGAGAGAGAGAGAGAGAGAGCGAGCATGGGGACACCAGCATCTAGCTGCATGTGTTCTCTTCCTTCCCACTAGTTCAATAAGCTGTACCCCCACTGTTTTCCGCCCTCTTCCCTGATCCTCACCTGCCTCACACCCTCTCATATCATTGAAACTATCCCGAAAGACCTGAAGTACCCTTCACCTGCCTAAATCCACACCAGGTCTCAGCTCCTTCAGAAACCTCTGCACACCTTCTTCTCTTCCAGAACCTCGGAGAGTCACTGTGGCCTCTGCAGACGTGTGCATCTGATCTCATGCTGCTTGTCTGTGGCAACTTCTACTTCGGCATTTCCCGATGACGACGGTGAGGTGCAGGGTGGCTGCTGAGGCCAGGGCCCAGCCTTACCGCTGAGGTAGTTCATTGCCTTGGGCGAGTTACTCAAGCTCTTTAAGTCTGTTTCCTTAGTCTGTCAGTTGGAAATAAAAGGGTTATTGTGGAGATTGGATGAGAGCACGCCTGGCACATGAAAGGCACTCTGTGAACATGCCTGTCTCTAGAATGACAGCTGTTGTCAGCAGCAGCCCTGTGATGGGAGCCGCATGTTCAAAGCCTTGGCCACAGCGGATGCTTCAGGAATGTTGTTCCATTCAGTTCTTGATGATCTCAATGACGGTGGACAACCTTTCAGTGCTGAGTACTGACAGCCCTTAAAGAATTACATTTATTTGATTGCATTTAAACAAATGGATGGGGTGGGAAGATGGGCATTGGCGTGCTTCAGATGGGGCATCTCTGAGACCAAGACAGGAACTCAGGGGCCAGCCTGGCAACCACAACACCAAGCAAGTAGTCCTCAGCTTCCCCAAGGGAAGGGAACCTGGCTACTCACCCCATTTTGGCTTCGTGGTCTCCACCCTGCTGACAGTTCCCTCTCTTGGCAATAATGGTACCCTTCTCAAAGTACCATCCCATCCTTTCTCTGACTAGCCCCAGCCAAGGCAGCTCCAGGACAGTGTGGAGAGAGAAAGAGAAGCAGGCGGGGCCCATCCTTGGAAGTCTATTCTAGGATGCATGTGGCTCATCCAGACAACACTAGCCTGGCATGAGCAAGGCCCTGGATAGGATCCCCCAGAACTGCAAATCATATTAATAGAAGTTAATAAGATTAGAAAATTAAAATGGATACATTTCTTTCTGGTGCCATGTCTCCTCCCAGGGTCCCACCAAGCCCTCTATGGATTGTATGTGGTCACCTGGGAGCTAATACACAGAAGCTCTTGGCAGCTCAGAGCATGTCCCCAGCCATAACATCTCTGGTTGTCTCTCTATGCCTATAGCCCCTTCCAAACCAGCTCCTTCCAGCCATCATAAGGACAGTTAAAAATGAGGCCATAACGAAGCCTGGGAGTCCATCAAACACTACTTCAAACAGAGGAAGAGCCTTCAGCATCCCTCCTCTTAAAAAGTAAAAACCATAGCAAGTGTGAAAAGAAGGAATGATGAAGACCTTTTACAGAGAGAAGGGCCAGTATTCTGATAACCCATACCAAAAGCCTGCATCTTGTTCTTGGTCCCGTTTTCTTCATAAATCTATACTTCAACAAAGTGAAAGAAGCGATGTCTTCAAGGTCCAAGCACAAAGATGGAAACCCAAAAGAGGGGTCCACATCAGAGGCCTCTGGAGGTGAAAGGCCATGCAGATACCAGGGAATCTGTAAGGAATGTATTCACGGACCTGTGCCAAGCACAGCCAGACACTGGCCTGGAAGCCTTCCTTGCAGCTGGCAGAGTGTGTCTGGCCCTTGGGAACAAGTACCAAGCTTAATTGGGACTGAGTAACGCTATCCTGTGCCTTGGGGTGCAGAATAAGAAAGCCAGGGAGTGAGCAAAACCATCTCCCAGGGCCACTGGACCAAAAGAAGGGAGACTCTACTTTGAAAGGAGACCTGGGGCCATCTGTCCCCAAGCAGAACAGTGAGTGGAAGAAGCCTCCAATTGCCTTCAGCATCCTCAAAGGAGGGTTGGGAATTTCAGACAGAATAATTCAATCTGCTGATGCTCTGCCTCCGTCCAGGTTTAGCCTCCATGGGACAGTGGGGCCATTTGTTGGGCTCTGTGAATTACTTATCAAGCCTACACCCTGGTGGGTGACTCTTGTTTTTATGTGTATTGGGGATTCAACACACACACACACAGACACACAGACACACACACACACACACAGACACACACACACACAGACACACACACACAGACACACACACAGACACACACACACACATGGAGGCACCGTAGGAGATAGGAAGAGTCAGACCCATGAAATGTAGTCTATCTGGGGCTCTCAAATGGCACAGTCTGTGCTTGGGGAAATGTCACTGCTTGGCTGGGAGCATGGAGCACTGGCAGGCAGGGAGAGGCAGAGAACGGAACCGAATTTAGGAGTGACTGGAAGGTCGACAAGAAAGAAAAGCCAACGCACAGCGTATATACATAGAAACAAGCAGCACTTCGGAGCCTGGCTGCAGCTCTTGCAGAGCACCCACAGTTCCTCTGGGCTTGAAGTTCTTGCAGTTCCACATGGTCTGTACTAGATGAGACCCACACCAGTCCTGTTCCTGTGCCTCAGCCTCTGTTTCTGTTTATTCCCAGGCCTAGACAATAGCTCTGCCATATCCATGGACAATATCGTTATCACACAGCACATGCATGTGTGCATACGCATGCACACACACACACACACACTCACACGCACTCTCCAATCTCTATTCAGATGCCCTCCTATCAAACATCACCTATCTCCCAACATCTAACCATTTATGGCTCTTCTCCTACCCCGGAATCTGAACACTAGAGCCAAGTGTGAATTAGCCTTTGATCCCACTTTATTCTTGTTTTCTGGAGACCTGAGTACATCTTGCTTATCCCACCAAAAATGTCACACCCCCTGAGATCAGGAACATTGTCACTGACTCCTACAGCATTGTCCTCTAGGTTTAGCCTGTGGTGAGGGAAAGGAAACACAGAAGGGTACGATATGGATCTGATTGTGGCCCTTATGTTCCTGACTGGACACCAAGGACTAGTATGATCAGAGTCCTCAAGATCTGGAAAATAAGCATCTTACCTTCTTTCTTCCTTCTTATTCTTTCCCGTGTATATTTGTCCCACCCAAAGCTATTTTGAACAAGACCCTCCTTTTCCCATCTGCACAAAGAAATCTCTTCATCTGATGTCCAGTCACACCCAGTGGCCAAGAGTTACCGTTTCATATCAAAAGATACGAAAAAGGTTCACACTCAAAAGAAGACCACAGCCTGTCAGGTTTTGACCCGGAGAATTGAACTCACTTAGTTGTGTGATAAAGTCTGGACACGGAGATTAGAGCTGCTTGTCCAGAAAAAAAATATCTATGAAGCCAGACTAGGTCAGCAGGAGAAACAGCCTTGTCTGGTAATTTTATTATCCTGAAGGGACAAAAAAAAAAAAGATGTGGGGAAACGAAGAGGGAAGTAATGGTCTCTAAAGTCCAGATCACTCTTGTGTCGCACCTCTTGTCAGAAATAAAATAGAGCCCCTCTCACACTCACTGAGAGATGGCGCTCAGACCGGAGGGCCACCTGCCTGCTGTCTTGAAGACACAAGAGCCAGGGGTGGCTAGGGACTGCAAGATGAATGCCTCTGGCAGAGGAAATGGAGGTAGGGTTCCCAGAAGAGATGTGTGCAACACAGAAAAACTGTCTTGTCTCCTCTCTTCCAGACAAATATACATAGAGAGAGAAAATGCACTCACCTTATAATAAAGAAAAATTCCAAACATCGAGCAGAGGGGTTCTCAGTGGCAGGCAAGAGATGGGGTGAAGAATGTATGGCCAAAGAGAGGGTATGGGGAGGCAGAGATAGATATTGTGGCTACTCAATAGACTTTCTTCTATTCATAAAAATATCGAGTCTACCTCCATTTTCCCCACTGGAAATATGAAGCCCCAGAAGGAAATGACTTACCCAAGATCACATGACTGGCTTTTAGCCAAGCCAGGGTAAGACTCAAAATCATGCATATTTATGCATAAAACCATTATTCTTATTGCTCTGTGTTCACAGAACGCCCAAGAGTATCACTCAGGATATATCATGGTGTTGTGAGTTAACAACAGGGGCTTCTGACACAAGATTTGACTTGCGGCTCTTGATTTAGAAACTGCTTAACTCCAATTCTCTATGTCCTCCTCTGCAAAATGGGTCTTCACCTGACATAACTACCTCATGGAACTGTTATGGGGAATACATGAAGCCATGGGACAAAACTGCTTGGTTTTTATATGTTCCAGGTAGTGTACCCACCTGGGAGATTGGGATAGGGGAATTACTTCCCAGGCCAGCCTGACTTATACAATAAGTTCTAGGCCAGCTGGTCAACCTAGTGAGAGCTTATCTCAAGAACAAGGAGAAGGAGAAGGGCGGGGTAGTAGGAGGAACAGGATTGTGAAGACGAGGCCTTCCAATGGTTTGTCTCTTGGAGTCGTTTCTGCACCCTTAAAACAACAGATCATCAAAGAGATCTCATGAGATCATGTATCATTCAAGCCATGGATAAGATAGCCAAAGGCCACCAAGGGTAATCCCAGTCTAACCCTCTGTCTCCAAGGACACATTGCATGGCAGGAGAGCAAATGCCAAATGCCAATAGCTCACAGCCCAGCTCCAAATCTGCTGTGGGACACAGTTCCTTTTCTTCCTACTGCAACTTTGTAGGTAAATCACAAACTCTGTGTCCTTGCTAAAGGTCTCCTGCTGACGGTCCTTTGATAGTCTTTGTTAAGGGAAATTGTCCTGAGGTCTTAGTAACCTTATTGATTCTGTCCCTCCTGCTTTAAAAAAGACCTGTGCTCAGGTGAATAAAATCCTTAGGTTAAGCACAGGTAAGCGTTCCTTGACACGCCACAGGAGAGCAGTAAGGACTGAATGAGTTTCCTACTGTTGCTGTGATAGAACACCACAAATAGAATGACTTAAAGCAGTGTCTTTATCGTACTTGCAATGGCCACAAGTCTGAAACGGTTATCAGAGGACTACAACTGAGTCATGACCAGGGCATGTTCCTCTATGGATGCTCAGAGGAGGAGCTGGAGTGCCCCTTCCAGCTTAGAGACTGCCCCTGTCCCTTGGCTCATAGTTCCTCCATCTTCAAATCTGGTAGCCAGCTGTCTTACTTTTGGTTTCTATTGCTGTCAAGAGACCCCGTGACCATGGCTTCTCTTATACAGAAAGCATTTAGTTGGGACTTTCTTACAGTTTCAGATGTTTAGTCTATTATTGTCATGGTGGGAAACATGGTGACACACGGGCAGACATGGTGCTGGAGAAGGAGCTGAGCGTTCTACATCTAGATGGACAGGAAGAGAGAGTGACACTGGACCTGGCTTGAGCTTCTAAAACTTCAAAGCTCACCGCCAGTGACACACTTCCTCCAATAAGGCCACACCTACTCCAACAAGGCCACACCTTTAATAATGTCACTCCCTATAAGTTCATGGGAACCATTTTTATTTAAACCACCACAACTAGTCAGTTCTTTCTTATACAGTGTCACTGACTCTGGGTCCCTTGTCTGCCTAATTTACTTCCAAGGATTCCTGTGATTACATTGGGCTCATAGATATTCAGGGCATACACTTCTATCTCAAGGACAACTGTTCAACAGTTGGAATCCCACCTGCATCCTTTACCCTCATAACTGTATATCAGGATGTGCGTGCATGTTGCAGAGATGAGAGACAGACATGTCTAGAGGATCACTATTCTACCAACCAGTAGTCATACCTCTTGATCAATTTCCCTTTTATGGACAGATACAAGTAACTCAGCACTTGCTTCTGCCTCAGATCCAGGCTCAGCTTCCCACTGAGCAGGCTTCTACAGATACAAAGAGTAACTGGTCATGGGTAAGATGCCAAGTGTATAGGCTGGCCTGGCCCCCGCTGGTACATTCTGGATTGGAGGTGGGGTTACCTATGAAATTTCTATCTCTATAGGCCATCAGTGTTGGGGCAGTCCCAGCTGAAATGAGATGTTCATAAAAGCGTCACTCTTCATCTGATGTCTGACATCAAAATGACTTCACTGGCTGTGTAGGCTCCTTCCAGTCTTCCATCTAGGGACACCACTACCAAGAGGAATTATCCTTCTCTGTTGTTCCTAGGAATTTTTCATCTGTGCACTAAGTTCCCTGTGGGGACAATTATTCTACTTGTTTCAAAGTCACTAAAGAATTTTCTCTCTCTCTCTCTCCTCCTGTTTTCTGCCTCCATTGTGGAGGGATTACCAGTATGCACCACAGCACTGGCACTCCATAGGTTCCTTTCTCACTGATCCCAGCATAGTCTTTACTCTTCACAGAGAACATGCTCTTTCCTCCAGAACATTCCTCATCACTGACCTCTGGAAATGAACCATACTACCACTGAAGCTCACATGAAACTGACTAAAACCCTATCTGTCTCCTCCTTGAAGAGTTGCAGCCTAATACCTTAAACTGGCAGATGGTTCAAAGCTCTACCATGTGTGTTCACAAGAAGGTAGTGGGTTCATCATCCAAGGCAGGGATAAGCAAAGGTCATAACAGAAGAGAAAGCTTGGCTGCCCCTTAAACAAAGTTCCTGCTCTTCTGAAAATTGAAGAGTTTGGACACGTTACTTCAAGCTGCTTTTAGCCTGCTGTTCACCTACTATAAAAGAATGTTAGGCCAGACTCATTCTAGGATTGCTTATGAACACTCTAGCAATCTGTATTGGCTTCTTAGTCTAGAGTTATTTCAAAAGAAAATAGCAAGATTGGTGTGGACTCAGAGCTGTAGGTTCCAGGAATCCTCCACCATTGGTAAGCCAATGGTGGTCTTCCTAGGCCTTGACCCATAATCATCCTATCCCATGAGTAATGATGACTTAACTTTCATGGCTTACTTAGGGCTAAAGTACCTCCCAATATTTTTAGATATTGGGTATATCCACAGGATGCCCAAAGCATATAGACAGTTTTCTGGTAATCTGCTGTTTTAGGGTTTTACTGCTGTGAACAGATACCGTGACCAAGGCAAGTCTTATAAAGGACAACATTTAATGGGGGCTAGTTTACAGGTTCAGGGGTTCAGTCCATTATCATCAAGTCTGGAGCATGGCAGCATCCAGGCAGGTGGAGCTGAGAGTTCTACGTCTTCATCAGAAGGCTGCTTGAAGAATACTAGCTTCCAGGCAGTTAGGATGAGGGTCTTATAGCCCACACCTAAGTGACACACCTACTCCAAGGGCACACCTCCTAACAGTGCCACTCCCTGGACCAAGCATATACAAATCATCATCTCTTCCATTTTAAAAAAATCTTTTATTCATTCTTTGATGAGTTTATACAGGTATCCCATATATTATGCTCATATTCATCCTCTACTTCTTCTCCTAACTTCTCCCAGACCCAACCTATACTTACTTTGGCCATCCAATCCCCAATTTCTTCTCCTCCCTCTCCTCCTCCTCTTCCTCCTCCTCCTCCTCTTCCTCCTTCCCCTCCTCTTCCTCCTCTTCCTCAATAATCTACAGGATTCATATATCCATGAGTGTGGGTCCATCCACTGGACTATGGTTGATCTACCAGGTAGTACACCCTTAAAGAAACTAGTCTCTCTCCCCTGCCAGCCATCAACTGCTAAAAAGCTCTTCAGTTGGGGTAGGGACTCATGAGCCCCTCCGTGCCAGAATGCTGACTAGCTTGATCTTGTGCAAGTCTCATACCAGCCATGGTTGTAGGTTCCTGAGTGCAGCAATCTTCTAGCTTTTACAATCTTTCTGTACGAATCTTCCAAGATTTTCTCTGAGCCCTGGAGGGAGGGATGTGACAGATGCCTCTGCTGAGACCTGGGAGCTGCACAAATCTATTCACTGGCCATTTTTTTCTCCTTGGTTTGCTTAAGATTATTTACTAGGACCATGGAAAAAGCCACCTCTTGCTGGGTGCTAAAGTCCTTGCAACTTCAGAGGTGCTAGAGGCCTTAGAAGCTTAGGCTCTACCATAAAGTTGAGGGCAGGATCTCTCTCTACTGTGGTTAATTCTCAAGGCCAGTCCTGAGTTCATGTCCCAGTGACTGCAATGCACTGCTTTAAACCTTAATCTCTCCCTCTCTCCCTCCTCTCCTCTCCTCCCTCCCTCCCTCTCTCCCTTCCTCCCCATCCCTGCCCCCTTTCTCCTGTATACATTCTATTCATTCCCCACATCCCCTAAGAAGTCCAGTGGGGGCTGAATTATGAATGAATGCAGTTGTGGCTACTCACCAAACAGTGTTCAATTGCTCATTTCTTGAAACAAGCAACATCTAGTTACCTAGGTTGTGCCTGATTCTTTCATCCTTCCCAGGAGTCTCTACTGTCCCAGGCACACATAAGTTGCTAGCAGGTTCACATTGCAGTTCTTCAGGCTTGCTCAGACATGTCTAAGCCAGGCTAAGGCTCAAGCTGGGACTCCCTGCACAGTTACTGGCTGACAGAATGCCCCAGAGCGAAGGCACTGTGTTTATGCTGCCCAACCAAGCCAAGACCAGCTAGAAAAAAAAAAAACTACAAAGGAGAAGTAAAGATTGCTTGCCTCATATGTTAAGCCAGAAAGCTATAGATCTGTCAGTTCTGGAACGAAATTTTTCCAAGGGTCATGGGTACCATGTAATGTGAACCATGAAATCATTTTCTGAGATGCCCCAGTGTTAGACATTCAGTGCCTGGAATCAGTACATCTATCTCTCTCACTGTGCAATGGTTGATGAAAATGTGCCTCTTGAACTATCCTGAAATAAAGGTCACTGCCTTAGCTACCAGCTTTGGTGCCTACGATGAATAACTACCCTGAATTCCTCTCTAGACTCCTGTTCTCAGGGCTGATGCCTTCCTGGTCTGTTTCCATGTGACTGGGTCCAAACAAGATGCTTGGGTACCATCATATGTGCTGGGATCGAGTTCATCAACTCAGGTAGTTCAGGAACTGTACCATGAGACTTCATGAAGCAGTGAATTCATACTGTCAGCTTCCCAAGGAAGGAATGCATCTGGAGTTGAAGTGAAACCATTTGACCTTGAGCTATAGCACCTTCACATGCAAAGCCTTCATTTCCTGAACTGTGAAATGGTCCTAATGGCACATGCAACGCAAAGTTGTTGTGACACATCAAGACGACTACACAAGCGTACTTTGTGAGTTGTCATTAGTGTTTCCCAGCTGAGCTCTCCCAGTGCGCCTTATTCAGCTCTCTGCACCCACTGCCTGGCACCCTGCTGCTGTATACAATGCCAGTCTGTATTAAGCAGTTATTGAGCAGACTCGACACTTTTCTGGAGAACAGAGACAATCAATACTTAACTGTTTTAAGGGAGGTAAACCTCTCTCTAACTTACAGAAGTTCTTTCAGAGCACATCAATCTACAGGGCTGAAGTGGAAGCTTTGCTCCAAGAAGGAGCTCCGTCCTGGATGCTCTGTCCAGAATGCACTTGTCTCTCGGATATCAGAAGCAAAGTAGCAAAGCCATGCTTCACAGATCCACCTTACCGGACAGCTCAGGAGTCTATCTTGTAGACTGACATCTCAGCGCGTACTGTTGAAGGTTAGTCCTCAAGAGTTGCCAGTCACTATAAGCCATGAGCTTTAAGGATTTTCACCAGTTGGACCCCACTGGGGAGGAGAGGGACCCAAGCGAAGGTGGCCAACAGGAACAAATACTGTAGTTTACAAAATAGACTCACCCTGTCTTATATCGAGTGTATCCAAGGGGTGTGGGTGGGGGAACTATAATATAAAAGTGCTCTCCAAAAGTCATGTTAAGACTACAGTGACTCTGTGACAGCATTTAGAGGTTGGACTTTAGAAGGAAATTGGTCATGAGGGTAATAGCCTCAAGATTGCCAAGGCTATCACCCTGTGTGGCTAGCTATCCCAGGGCTGTGTTCGTTAAGGATCAAGCTCAACTTCTTCAGTGCTCATACCCGCATCCTCTCCCTCAAAGGAGTTCTTTTGCCACGTAATGTCTTCCATCAGGATGTGGTGCAGCATGGAGCCCTTGCCAGATGCCAGTACTTTAATATTGGACTTTGTAGCCTCATAGTCATGAGCAATATATGTCTTTTCCTTATAAAATATCACTCTCTAATAGTCTGGTAAAGCTGCACACACAAAAAAAAGTAGACTAAGAAACAGGGACACAGATACTATGTGACTGCCATACAAAGGGTGGTCTAACCACAAGCAGCTCCGTTTACGAAGAAGTATAAACGGGGCCACAGTCAGGAAGAGGCTTCTTGGAGGTACTGCATTTGAAGCCAGACCTGAGAACTGAGAACTGAGAACTGAGTCCACATGAACCAGCTTGAAAGAGAGTGAAGTCGTTCAGATCGTCTTGGAGCTAAACAGCCATGCAGCTTACCCCAAGGGCTGTAAGAGAGATGAGCGGCAACGAATCATGATCAACGGGGCAGAAGCACGGGGTCAATACTGCCTCTAAGTCATCCCTAATGCAAGAAGGAACAAGCAAAGAATCAGCAAGAACAATGAGAGCAGGTATGTGGCTTTAAAAGATGACAGGAGCGGAAGGGATACAGGAGTCGATGCATCTTGAGTTATTGCAGTCTGGGAAGGGGCAAGCGGGGAGTGGCACGCTCAGACGTGAGGTGGGAGCATGAAGGTCTGAACGCATATTGACTCCTCTTGAGCTACCACCTCCAGCAGAAGCTAAAGGAGCAATGGGAAAGCAATCTCGAGCGCCAGGGGGAAATTATGAGAATCAATTCCAGGCGATCTTAAAGTCTTACGGCATCTGAAGAGACGTAATTAAAGTAGAAAGATAGATCTTAAGCACAGATCGTTCACAAAGCCTCAGGCTACTACTTAAGGAAAAAGGAATAGAAGGAAACACACCAATATGTTAACAGCCATTTTCTGGGATCATGGCTGCTTTTTAACTTCCGTCTTTGTATCTCTGTTGGTTCTAAGGGTTCTGATGTGGCTTGTGTGTTTCTTCTGCAACTGGGAAAAGGTAACAGTATCAATCATTTATTTAAAAAAAAAAACAGTGCTACATTCTCACTTTCTGAGTGAGTAAAAGAAAGTTTTAAAGTACCCACTGGTTGGTCAGCAGATCAGTCGGTCGGTCCAATATTTGGTTTTGAGACAGGGTCTCATATAACTCAGGCTGGCCTTGAACTTCTGATCCTCCTGACTTTGCCTCCTAAGTATGGTGACTGTAGGTCTCTACCACCATACCTAGCATTTCATCTTCCCGTGGACATCATTGTCCTTTGTGGGGGAAGACAGGGAGAGGAACAGGGCACAGAAAGAACCAAGCCATCTTTCCAGCAAGTCCTATTCCTAAGAGAGAAAATCAGAGCAGGCGGCAAATACAGTTGGTATATATGGCCTGTCCTAATATGGCTTCCTAGCCCTTTCTTCTTAGAGAGCTGGCTCTACTCTGAATCCCCTGTCTTGTCCCCTAGTCCTTAAGCTGCTGCCATTGGATCAGAGGTAGATGACTAAGTTGGAAAGCAGAGATGGTTCTTCACCACAAGTGTGGTCCTCGGCACTGGGCACAGGTACATGTAGCAAGCAAATGCCATGCAAAGGAAACCTGGGCACCACAGAGGACTCCTGGGTCCACAGCAGGTGAAGATGCAGCATCAGCCCTGAGGAAGTCCACTGCCTGATCCTAAACGGCCTGATCTTACTGTACCAGTTACCTGGACTGTCGTGTCCTCTCAGCTAGGCCTACTTGCCTGAATTGCTAGAGTTTCTCTTCTCAGAAGCAAAGGGATTCCACTAAGACTCAACCTGACATGGAGTCCTCACCTGACAAAAGTCATGTGTTCTATAGAAAGTACTCTGAATGCTGAGTCTTGTTCTTTTCTTAGGCTGGCAACAGAAGTACCATACTTACTTAAAATGTCTACAGCAGGATCGAATCCCCAGCTCCCAGGTAGCCATGCAGTCAGAAGGGGAAACTGTCATATCTTTGTTGCTAGGCTATCAGGTAGGCTGGGTACATCCAGTGCTTTTCCAACTTAAGACTTTCAATTGATGATGAAGGATATAATTCCACTGGAAGCCTAGAACTATCTGTGTCCAGCTAATAGTCCAACTTTGCCTTTCTGTTAGCATATTATCTATCCTGATAAATGCTGCCCCCTACCACCTGGACTACCTAGCCAAGGCCAGACCCTTCCTCCTTATTGGGATACCCGACATGCACAGACTCCACCTCTCTACTAGGGTGAGCCATGTCTCCTCCTTCAAGCAAGCTGGGTGCCGGAACTGACTCTTCAAATCAAATAAGCTGGGGTCAGCCCGCAGCACCTCCACAGAACTAGCAGAGTTACACAGTGCCCTGTGACCTCATGTACTCTCCAAAAGGCAGAGATTTACCCCTTGGAGAGAAGCCCCCAGAGGAGGCCCTAGGAGGACTTATCAGCTGCTGCCTGGAGCCGGAGGAGAGAGAGTTTGACAGCTGCAAGGTAAAGTCTCGTTTTATTAAGACAACACAGCAAACTTTTTTTTAACCAGAGCTGACATCACTCTAATAAATCACCATCATGTCTTGTGGGATAGAAAAAGCCAAAACACTGTCACATTTGATTTTGCTGGCTACTCTCGTCTCGAGAACAAACCATGTGTTTTTAATCAACAACACTTTGTTTTGCATTTCTCATACCCCGTTACTCTTTAAATAGTTGCTTTTACCAGAGGGCTATTTTAAACCCAGGACCAGCTCCTTTGCAGAGGACATTGAGAAAGAACAGCATGTTTACCAGCTCCCCAGGCTGATGCCTACTCTTTCCTTTCTGTCGCCGTTGGGTTCTAGGAGTGGTAGCTGTATGTTTTGAAGGGGGCTTTCCTATCCCTTCTTTGGAAATTTAGTTAGATGTCTTCCCAGAAAGTTAGAGGGATTTTTTTTTTATGGTTTCTCTTAACAGGCAACACAATAGGGTTATGGGAAAATGACAAATTCCCAACCAAAGGAAAGGAGAGAGAGTTGCGTGTGGAACTGGGATTCCAAAGGAGGATAGGAGAGAAGGAAGGGGTACAGGGGAGGGAACCACTGGGGGTCGAGCAATAAAACAAGATTTGGGCAATGGCACATGTCAATTTCTGTCTGCAAACAAGCCCCAGACTTCTTAGACTAACCTTAGAGGCAGATGTGCTCTGTTCAGGCCAGCCCCGCAAGGGCTTCTGGGTACTCTCTTTGCTTTGCTGGCATGGGTGGCACCTCAAGGTGAGAAGCTGATGGAGAAAAAGGCCATATTTGTCTAGCGGCCCAAACTGCCAGGACCTTTGACAATGGCTGGCAGTTGGATTCATCTTGTGCAGGCACTTGTCTCTCAATAGAACTGTGCTCCACAAAGACAATAAAAAGGGATAAAGACAGCCCTCAACCTGAAATACAGAAACTGTTTGCTGAGCAGTTACCCTAGCTCCACTGAGTAGCCCAACCAAAACTGAAATCATGAGTCAATGAAACCCTAGCAAACCCTGTATTTGGGAGACTGCAGTAAGAGGGTCATGACTTCAGGGCCAGCATAGTGAGACCCTGACTCAGAAGAACAGAAAGAGAGAAGATGAGAGGGGAAGAGCCTGAGAAAAAAAGAAGATTAAATATAGGTATGCCATCTCTCCGTTGAACAGTAAACTTTTGACAGATCATTTCCTGGACAAGCGAAATCCCATCATCCGGTCACAACAGAGCTTCTTTCATGACGTTCTGGTTGCTCATCTGCTAATCAGAGATCACCGATGCCCACACTCAACCACACCGCATGCCAGGTCCGTCTTGTTCCACAGGTCCAATGGCGGAGGAGTCTCAACGGCACAAAGTCCAATCCTTGTGGAAGAGTCGCTATCAGATCTGCACTCCGGCATCCCCTTTTCTGTTTATGGTGCCATAGACTTGTGAGATGCACCCTGAGCTTGATTCTGCTCAACGGAAACAAGATCTAACAACATCCACCGCCGCGTCTCCAAGCATCTCCTGCAACTATGTCAGGACAGGGGATTCGCTTGCACACATTGCCGTCCTCTGCAGTGAGGAGATTCTTCCAGGCTGAGAACTGTCAGAAGTCCTGTGTTCTAGTCAGTTCTTCGTCCCTCTAACTAATTCACCCCCAGACTTTGTCCTTCATTTGAGCCTCACTGGGTTCCGTAGCATCCCAGCTATGGGGGTTCCATTTGGGTACCTAACTGTATTGGGGTTGTTTCTAAGTCCAGCCTAAAATCTGCTTTTCCAGTTGAGTAGTACAAACAGGTATTCATTCAGACTCACGAGGACTTCAGTATTCTGTGGCAAGGCCTTTGTTTATTTGGTTTAAACTAGGAAGCGTGAAAAGATAATGAACTACTGGAAAACATCTTCTAGTAGCTAAGTAGATAAGTAAGTGTTCAGGGCTGGATTCAGAAGGAAGAGGAGAGAGACAGAGACAGAGACAGAAACAGACACACACACACACACACAGAGAGAGAGAGAGAGAGAGAGAGAGAGAGAGAGAGAGAGAGAGAGAGAGAGAGAGAGAGAGAGAGAGGAGAGAACATTTTAGGATTGGTTCCCCTAAAGAGCAACCTTAAATGGGCCTTAATTGCAGCTCAGGTATGTCTTTGTATGACCACTGCTACTTGCTTCAAGATTTAAGGACCACAAAAGAATGAAGACTAAAGCTCAAAGTGAACACCACACTTCGTGGCAATAGTATATCTCTTAAAAGTGGAGAAATGGGGGACTGGTACCTCAGTGGTAAGAGCAGTCACTGCTCTTCCAGAGAATTCAGTTCCCAACACCCACAGTGCCTGTAACCCCAAACCAGAGGAACTAATGCCCCTGGTCTACACAGATGTCTGCACTTAACCCCCACCCCACCCACACACAGGTGCACGCACATCCCTACACATAATTTAAATGATAAAATAAACGTTTTGAATGTAGAAACTCTGCTGCTCACACCCACTCAATCTGTATTTTCTACAAGATCCAATCCCTAGCTCATTATGTATGCGCCTTTACACAGAGAAGCACTAATATTTCACAATCCTAACAAACCCTAGGAAGCCAGGACCGACTGATGGAAAGTTGAACTTCAGACGAAAAAGATCAGAACCAAGAAGATCAGAACACAGGCTGTGGGTTTGACCAACCCTTAGCAATTTCAATTCGTGCAAGACAGTCAATCTGTATGAAACAATCTTCATTTACTGGGCATCTGTGGGTCAGAGATGCAGGCCTTATATCCCAAAGCAGTCACTTTAACGGAAAGCCTGGAGCTCCAGGCGCCCCGCCGCCATAACACTTGCTCCATCCCCATACCAGACTGCCACTGACAGAAGACACAAACAACCACAGAGCTGCAGCAAACCAGACGAGCGCAATGCAATACTCCCTTTATACACCAGCTGAAGTGGGAAGGAAGCAAGGGTGTGGCAAGGATACCCACTGAGGGGTACTGCCACTGCACAGTTGAGAACTCTCGGGGTCAGGTACAGAATTCCACAGTCCAAAAGACTCACTACTCAAGGGAGCCTCTAGGGGTTCCTGCTTAATCACAGCTAGAAAAGTCAGGCCAGTCTGGTGAAGGGCTTCAGCCCAGTTTAATAGGACATTTATGAGCAGAACATACTTATTAGTAAACAATAATTACAGGAGAGAAAATGCCCCAGGGGGAGCAGGTAGCATGTGAGCCCTTTTTTCTAACGCCCTCCATGTGCAAACCCTTTCTGAAATTAAACTGTGCCCGCTGTCAACACGAGTATTTAAAGAGACCTGGATTTCTGTAATATAAGCTGTAATTCTAACGCCAACTGTTAATTGAAGGCTTCGCCATTTACAGGGTGCTTTCACATAGGCTAATGTATTTAATCCTCCTGAGGAGGAGGCCGTGAGGCAAGGATTTTTCCTGAATTCACTTTCTCTACACAAGGAAGCTGACACAGGGGGGAGGGATTGTACGAGGTAGCAGGCTCAAGGCCATACAACCCCAGGATTGATTGAAAGAGCTGCAGTTCGAATCCAGACCTTCAGGTACAGACTGGTTGCCCTGGGTGCTGTTTTGTGGGTATCTCCCAAATCAGGATGACGTCACTCAATCAGAACTCCAGTCCCACCAGAAAATGTACAATGCATTTCTGGAATTCTTCTCCTTCTAAGTCATCAGAGCCTGCACCCCTAACAAGCTACATCCTGATTCTGCTGAATGCTTTAAGACAGTTGCCTCCTCCTCCTCCTCCTCCTCCTCCTTCCTTCCTTCCTTCCTTCCTTCTCCCCTCTTTCTTTCTTTCTTTCTTTCTTCCTTCCTTCCTTCTTTCCTTCCTTCCTTCCTTCTTTTCTTTCTTCCTTTCTATGCCATTTTGTTTTTGTTTGCTTACTTTCTTTCATTTTAAGAAATGTCTTTCTGTGTAGCACACCCTGGCCTGGAACTCTCTGTATGTAGCCAAAACTTCTGATCCTTCTGCCTCCAACACTGGAGTACGATAAACACAGACACTTGAGAGCTTCTCCTCCTATTCCCATGTGTGTCCCTTTTCTGATATTTGGTGTGACGTGACCCAAAAGAAGACCAGAATTTGATGAGTTGAGTACTCAGAGACTATATTTCACTTACCACATTTTTGGGGTAACGTTTTAGGTTGACCCAATATTCTGAGTGGCAGTCGCAGGTAGAAGTGGACACACAGTTCAGTCAGTAGTAGAGTACTTACCTAGTGTGCCAAGGCCCTGGGTTCAAGTCCCAATATTCTATACACACTAAAGGAGAATCCTTCAGCTATGGCTACAAAGTTAGGAACATCATCTCAGACTTGGAGAAGATTAAAAAATCTGGGAACAAATTAGCTTGGTGTAGACAGTGAGTTAAAGAGAAGTCTCAGGGAGGAGTCAGAAAAGCCAGTAACTTTAAATCCTGTAAAGTTTCTTAATCAAGTTACACTATTATTTGAAACTGGCAAGACACCAATGGATTCAGTCCAAAGACATAATTTATGGTGTGTGTTTTTTTCCCGTTTTCTTTTTTTAAGGGCATTAGGGTTTTAGTTCCTTTTCTTCCTTCTGCTTAAAGTCTCTCTGTGTGTCTGTCTCTGTCTGTATGTCTGTCTCTGTCTGTATGTCTCTCTGTGTGTCTCTCTCTCTGTGTGTCTCTCTCTCTGTCTGTCTGTGTGTGTGTGTGTGTCTGTCTATCTGTGTGTGTGTGTCTGTCTGTCTGTCTTTCTCTGTCTCTCTGTCTCTCTCTCTGTCTCTCTCTCTGTCTCTCTGTCTCTGTCTCTGTCTCTCTCTCTCTCTCTCTCTCTCTCTCTCTCTCTCTCTTTCTCTCTCTCCTTCCCATTTTGGCAATCTGTTCCTTTCTTTTCTCAAATCTGTTTTCTTCCAATATATATAAAATAAAGCCAGTTCAATGGAGCCCTATGTCTTTTCTTTGATCCAGAAGAACTTACTCCTCAAATGAGCCAGCCCTGTATCCAGCTAAGGAGCCTGAGTTTGTTCTCCCCCAACATTTAGTTCTCTCTCTGACATAGAAGCAGAGTCCTTAAAGTGGCTGATTCACCCCACATGATGATGGGACTTTCTCCCACAGAGGCCTTCCTTCATTCCACAGAATGTCCTGCACCTCCCTCTCTAGGCCCACACCTTAGGCCCAGCCACCCCCACACCCTACAGTGACTCTTCCAGCCTGTCCCAAGGCCCTGGCCTCCTGACTTTCCTCTCAGGGAGGCTGAAGGCCTCTAGAGTAGCACATACATGCAACACCCCTCCCACTGGCCCTGAGAAATCCCGAGATCAAAGAACTCAGGGCCAGGTGTCTGTCCTCCGCCACAGGCCACAATTAATCAAACCGCCCAACTCACAAGAAGATCAAACCAGGCACCCCGCCAGCTGTTGGTTAAAGCTGGCCTTCAAGTTGCCCTCATTAAATTGCCCTCCCCCTTTCTTGCCCTGTGAACATCTAGCTCTTGGCTCTCTCTTGGCTCTCTCTCTCTCTCTGTGTGTGTGTGTGTGTGTGTGTGTGTGTGTGTGTGTTTCTTCTTGCTTTGCACAGATTTTGCAAATTTACCTTTTTTTCTCCATTTCTTTTTCTTGAGTCTCAACATTCTCTATGCATATCCCTCCTGCCCCCTATTTTCATTTGTTTCAAATTCCAAGGGCCTCAGGCTCTGAAGCCTGGAGACTTTCCCCTTCCAAGGAGGAAGTCCTCTGGGGCCCTAGGATGCAGTTGAAGGTGCCAGGATGCTTTGCTTGGTTGTATAGGAGAGGGGTCCCGTCCCATGCCCTCTTTCAAGGGTAGCAATGAATTCACCAAAGGTGACCTGAGTTTTTTGATTCAGACCCGGGCATCTCTCATGTACACGCATATAGGTGCTCTAAGTCCAAGAGCCTACACACCTCCTGTCTCAAAACTGCTCCGAGCCTCAGAGGGGAATTCTCAGTGGAACCTCCATCTGTGATCCACCAGACAAAGATGCCTCCAGAAGAGCCAGTTTCACCCAGAACAAGGAACGGGGAAACAAGCTCGTCATGGTGGTGCAGATACTGTGACGGCTGCACTCAGAAGACCGAGACAGGAAATGGGAGTTCAAAGATGTCCTGGACTATATAGCAAGTTCAAGGACTGCTTGAGATAAAATAGCAAGATCCTATCTCAAAAAAAAAAATGCAAAAGGAAGGAAAGAAGGAAGGGGAAGGAGGGAGGGAAGGTGGAAGGAGACAGGAAGGAGAAGGAAGGGGGAAGAAGGAAGGAGTGATATAGAAGCAGGAAATGTTCCTTTCTTTTCCCCACATCTGCCTATGAACCACAGGGAGGAAGAGCTGACCCTGGCTTCTCGCTCTGCTGACTTATTGAAACTGCTTCCCGCCTCGTCTACGTTGCTGTTATGCTTTTCTTACAACAAACAATTGGCAGAGACGGAACAAAACAAAACAAAAACCCCAGGCTGCAGAGCATAGCCCCTTCTGCCTCGTAGTCATCTACGTACATCTATGTATTTTTTAAACTTCTTTTTCATCTCAGTGGTTCTAAGGCGTGCAGGCGTGATAAAACACAGATGGAGAGGAGCAGACAACGTTTGCCGTGCGCGCAGAAGACATCGCACCACGTTGTACTGAAATCTTGGAAGACCTCAGGATGTAAAGTAGGATTTTTCTTTCCCTCTTTGGGTCTTTCCCCTCCTTCTCTCTTCATGTACTTGGAATCATCTCTTTGTCCCCTCTCTTCCTTCTATGGCTGTGGCCCCTGGATCACCTGCTGCTGTTAGGAACACTTGCTCTGCCTGGGCCACTGGGGCACTGTGATGCCCTGGGCTTGACCCCATCTCTACCTGAGCCTGTTTCTGCAGCTGTGGTGAGGCAGAGGTGGGAGGAGAAGCCATCCATCACCTCTGCAGCCACAGAGAGCTAAATGAGGACTGGAAGGGTCAGAGCTGGTGTGCACTTGAGTGCCGTAGAGACAGGTGGGGATTACAAATTGTTGAGATCTCATAGCTGCGCTTGATGGATGGTCCGGAATGAGGGGCAAGATGCTGTCCCTTGGTCTCCTCCGACAGCAGGACACACCCTGAGCCCCTGGCCTCCCCTGACTTCCTCTGGCCACCCTACAGACCCCCTTTCCCCAGCTTTCTTTTTCCTGCCTACTCACAGTCCATCCATCAAGCCATGCCCCGAAGCTGACCTTTGCAGAGAATAGCCCAGCCTAAGAAGCATTTCTTGCCGAAACACCTCACCAAAGAGTTTTGTCAGTGTTGGCCGGCCCAGGTCCAACAGTAACCACACCACACCCAGTGTCTTATCTTCTGCTCACCTCTTCCCCATGAGCCAGAAGCAAGGAGAAGGAGAGACAGATCTCTTTACCAGGGTTCCTAGTCATTCCTCCTGGACCCATCCATGCCTGCAGAGCCGTGGGTGCCTGTCTCTGCAGTTCATCAGTCAGTAGGACTCACCCTATCTTCACTTTTTAAAAGCAAAGGTTTCACCTTCGGCCATAATGGAGGAGGGGCTTGTGGAACCCTCCCAGGGGAACAAGCTAATGGCTATAGAAGCCAGAGAAGAGGAAGTCATGGTCATCAACTATACAGTCACTGGTGAGTTACTGTGTTTCAGGATAGCTCCACACCCACGCCTAGGAGAGTAGCCCTGGTTAAGGTCACTGGGCCGCAAAGCAAAAGTAAAACAGAAAGACCCAATAGGTTAGGATGAGGACTTGGTGGAAGGAAACAAAGGGTGGAGGGAGGGGATGAAAGGACAATAAGGGGAGAGGGGTATGTATGTGTATGATCAGAGTGCATGATATACATATATGAATTGTTGAAGGATAAACTACAACTTTAAAATCCCCTTTAAAGACAGCATTTTAAGAAAGGCACCATGAGCTCCTGCAGAGAAGACTTCTACAATGGACTGCCAAGTCTGGGGAATACGGCATAGCCGTGTATGGAAAAAGAAGCTCGGGGCCTGAGAACAGAGGACTCACTAGACAGCTTCTAGCTGGCTCGGGGACATGCCCATCTCCATGGGGCTTCCTTTTATGGAGACCACACAGGTTGCTGGTTGTGACATCGCTCCAGTGCCATGGAACAGCGATCGGGGATGGGCAGGCATGTTGGGGCAAACAGTGATGGAGGATGTTTGATGAAATTACTATTAGGCTTTAAGTTAATGAATCACAACTGCAAGAAATCATGATAATCCAGCAGGCATTAGTGACAGATTAGCTTCAAAGCTGCCATGAAAGTGCCACAGTGCCTACCCAACGGCATGATTAATTCTCCCAGTACATAATGGCTTTCTGGGGAACCAGGCACCAACAGAGGCTTGAAGGAAAGCCATGAAGAAATCCCAGGGCGCCAGGGGCACCATTACCCTGCCTGGCCCGTTATGGTTTCCACGCCACTTGGAAACAACGACACCCACCCAGACTGTGGGACGAGTGGCAGCATATCTGGCCAGCCAGAAGAGCCTGTTCCAGGGATGTGCTGCTCACCAAGTCCCCAGGCACTAGGAAGTTGAGTCACTAATAAAGCACCTTATACATCTAGTGCTGGTATCTGAAGAGCCCCGTCCCAGTCACCTGACCGAAGGTTGATTGTAGAGAGGCCTAGAAAGAGTACTGAGCCAGGAAACTCTTCACCACCTTTGTGAGGTGGAGGTAGTCCATGTCTATACCTTTATCCCTGCACCAAGCTGTGCCCCCAGGCACGATGCGCATCTCTACGCATACTTTCCAAATTTGCTACTCCTAACCATTGCTGCTCTGGCTGTCTGCACTTTAAAGATAGGGAAAGGGGAGTAAACAGCCTACCAGCAAGCTAATGCAGTGTAGACTGGGCCCAGGCCGACACACCCCTGTCTCTCTACTTCTCTATTCAGCTCCCTTCAGCACCATGTCCCCAGCCTCACCTCATTGGAGAGGCTAGATTGGGATTCACCGAGTACCGAGTACCGCTTTCTCTAAGGAAGAAACCTCAATCTTGGTTTCATCAGCCTCCTGCTCTTGCCCCACTACAGAGATGCAGACTCCCTGCCTCTCACCATGATGCTGTGGATCTGTCCTCATGGTCTTGCCTAGGGCGCTTAACCTCACCTGCTTCCTGTTTCACCTTCTGGCTGGGACAGAAAGAATGTTGGAGACAATACCAGTTTGATTGTTGGAGCCCTGAGGACTGAGGATTCGGACCCCTTGAGGTCCCGGATCAGTCTTTCCTCGGCCTTTACTAGCCAAAGCCTCTTTGCAAAGGGTACCTAAACTCTGCTCCAAAGGAAGGAAACCCCATCCGTGGTCTGCTCATCTTCCCATAAATATGGAGGCAATTAACAGAAAGTCCAAGCCCAAGAGGAATTCTTAGAGCCGTGTTCATCTTCATAATGATGAAGAAAACCCCTCAGGGGGCCTGAGTCACTGCTGAGGTAGCAGGCTGTTACTGATCAGATTAACTAGAGCTCCTTTGGAAACATGCAGACCCTTCCCAGCTGTCTTCTTCCCAAGCCACACCACTCCACGGGCTTCTGCCATGGAGGCCTCCTGCCAGGCTGTCACTGGGCATCAAAGAAGTCTTGGTCTTCTGTCAAAGCATCAGTGGACTCCAGATTTTCCAGACCTCTATGCTCATTCTGAATTCCCTAACCCAAGGCAAATCATCATTTCATCAGGAAAGAGTGCCTTCTGCTGAGCATCATGGGAAAGGCGAAAGGAAACCTTCATCCCTATGAAGTTCTGGGTCCCTACACAACATGACCCAACATCTGGCTGCAGTGTTGCATGCTCTAAATGGGTCTTCAGAAGGTGACTTCCTTTGTCATGGCCCAGGAATCTCTTGAAGCCCCATTCTCTTGAGTTGACAACCCCATGTTCATCAAGGAGACCTTGACACATTTAGTCACAAAGCCATAAAAATCTCAGGATTGGGACAGGCTTCCCGGCCATCTCTCCCGCCCTTCCTCAAATCTTCTCCCAACTGCCTTCAGCCCCTGTTGAGGCAAATATATAGTTTCTATTTCTACGTGCTGTGACCAGTGAAAGCTCAATAAATATTTATTGATGGTGGTACCCATGATGCATTAACAGCCAAAGCTATAAAATTAAAGTTTCACACAAGGAGAGACCCTGGTGAGAAAGAAACTGCTGCATAAAGTTGAAAATTTTTCAAAGTGACAAGCGTTCACAAATATATACACACTATGTCAAACTAAAGACCACAGAGCTCTATCCAACCCATCCAGAGACTCAAGAAAAGCCCTCCTGAGGATATTCCTGCTTTATGGATGCCATGTTCAGCTTCTCTGAGACCCACCATCTCCATCTGTCAGGCTCCAGAACAGTCTACCTTTGTTTCCTTGAAGGAACAGGGGCCAACAAAATTCTTGCCAGAGTGGAAACTGGGAGGCTAAGATGCGGTCCAACTGCTGGCTGCCATGTTTCCTGATCGCAGTAGGTTTCTAGTCTATGACCAAGACTATGTCTGGAAGTAAATCTTTTCTCTTTATACCTGATTGTCTGGATAGTTGTTACAGTAACAGAAAGCTGACTGACACAATAATTTACATTTTGAAGCAAAAGCCAGGGAGTATCCCCGTAAAAGATGAAGGGAAAGTCAAGACAACTAAGGCCTTATGAACACAGACTAGTGATTAGCAATCATCAGACAGTCCCTGCCTACCCCAATATGTTTATAGATATTAATATCTATTGCAGGTATAAGAGACTCCATAGTCCTGGTTTAGAACCACTAATGTGTCTGCTCATCAGGACACCCCTCTAACCCAACAGTAGCACCAAAGGTCACTTAGCACCAATCTGTCTCAGCTCCCCTGACTCCAGGTATAAATTCAACAGGGGTAGGGATGGAAGCATGGAGTGATACATCAAGGTTGGGGAATAAAGATGAATCTCTTTAAAATGAGCCCCAGAGTAGACTGGGGGTCAATCAGGAGAGGGCTCTGCAACTCTGGAAACCCGAGGGAGGACAGCTCCTGAGCTGGTGAGGTTTATCAGCTAAAAGGAAACTCAGCCAGCTTAAAAGGAAAAAAGAATGGAGAGAGCCTTCAAACAGGCTAGAAGCTGCTGATAGCATCAGATGAGTGAGATGATGCCTGTGACTCACTTCCTGGAAGCCTTGTCCATACCCAAAGACTCTTCCCCTGGAGGAAGCCATTTTGAACCTGGCTTTGCGTAGCCTAAAGTGTTCTAACACACAAGAGAGCAAGGAATGAGAAGGAAGGCAGGACACAGAACAGAAGCACAAAGGAAACAGCCAAGCAACCCCAAGATGGAGTCTGGAGGAGACATGCCCACCCTGCCCTACCTGTTCCCGGCTTTAGCCCTTTGAGCAACATAGCAAAAGATCCCTCAAAAGTTCAGATATCAAACAGGTAAAGTCTGCCTCTCTCTCTCTCTCTCTCTCTCTCTCTCTCTCTCTCTCTCTCTCTCCTAGTAATCCCCTGAACTCTAGACTGTCCTGTATGTTCCAACTCTAGTCCCTGTGTGGCCAGTTCTCAGGAACCTCTTATGTTGGTGATTGACAAGCAACTTGAGCTAAGAGGACAGAGGGACAATAAACATTTGGTGGCATTGCCTCGTGCCAGGCACTCTTCTCGTTGGTATCCTCCCTCAGGAAGATCACAATGTGTCCACACACAGAAAGAGAACACCCACAGTCCACTTGGCAAGGCTCACTGGCCTCTTCCCAGCCTGACCTGGCTTCTGCGGCTGCTGAGTGATGTTCACATTTGTGCAGTATGTTCCCGCCCAGATGGGTGTCTGATCTTGTCCTGGCTAGTTTTTCCACATAGGGGGACCTGGTACACTTTTATAGGAACCCAGTTGTTCCTTGGAGCCAGACTCTAATGCTGCCCAGATGCAGCAAAACAGAAGGGCCATTCAAAAACAACTGAAACATCAACACACTTTGAAAGCGGTCTGTTAGCACTTGTCATGAGCACAATAAAAAACACAATGGAACCATCAGAAAGTACGACATATTTGGGCTTTAGGAACTTGGCTTTGATGACTTAGTAAAGCAAAGCAAAGGGGCAGAACCAGTTCCCACTTGGGCTGTGGTTTGTTTGCTCTGCTTATCTGAAGTCAGAGCTAACAATGCTCATCAAAACAAAAGACCTCTAAGTTTCTCCTTTGACACTAGCCCCTGTACAGAGCAGTACCACCTTCTGGAACCGGCTAGTGTCAGCATATGGCTCCTAGATCCCTGTCTGACAATGCCTCTCTCAACTGTGACCCTTGACACAAAGAACACATCAGATCATTTGCTGGGGGGCTGGAGAGATGGCTCAGTGGTTAAGAGCACTGACTGCACTTCCAGAGGTCCTGAGTTCAAATCCCAGCAACCACATGGTGGCTCACAACCATCTGTAATGATATCTGATGCCCTCTTCTGGTGTGTCTGAAGACAGCTACAGTGTATTCATATATAATAAATAAATAAATCTTTAAAAAAAAAAAAAGATCATTTGCTGGAATAATCTTTTGCAGCTAGGGTGGAGGGCTGGGGACACCCGAGAACAATGGGACCCACTCACTTCTCTACTGTAAACTGCCCTATCTGTTGCTAGTTAGCCAGAGCAGGACTAGAAGTTCTGTCATTCTGCCTGACACCTGGCTGCTGACACAGAGTTCCCACCTTTGGAGCAGGAGGCTGGAAGAGAAATGTCACCATCAACCCGGCAGACATTAGATGCACACAGCCTTCAGTCTGCACAGCAGACACAGAGCAGGTGCTGTCCTCATGTGAAACAAGGCCGCCTGCGTGCTACAGTCACTCAAGGTCATTTCCTCATGGTCTCTGCAGCTCAGGCACTGCTTAGTTCCCACCGTGGGCGCTGTCTCAGCCGCCTATCAAGTTACCTGCCGGTGACTTCAGTAAGCTTAGTCCATTCGAGTGCAGTATGCCTGAAGGTTGACTCTAAGTAAAGAAAATAGGAGATTAGCCAAAGGGGTTGAGGACTTGGCAAGCTGTCCGATAGGAGAGGCGGGGCCTTAAAAGCCCTGCTGGGCAGAGTGGGGACCTGGAGGTCCACGACATTGGATTCAGAGAGGGGTTGTTTGTTTGTCTGGTTGGTTAGTTGGTTGGTTTGGTTTGTTTTTTTTTTGGTTTTTTGGTTTTTTATTTCTTTGGTTTGAGGGGGTTGCTTTCATCCATACACCCTCTTGCACCCCATTTCTCCTTATGTACCCAGTTGTCCAGTCTACTGGACACACTGAGACATGGATGAATCAGGAGACCCTACCGCAATCTTCCCTCCTGCCTGAAAGAAATGGGGGAGGGAAACAGATGTCAGAACAAAGGAATGAAATATACCTGGAATAGGAACCTTCTGTCTCTGCCTCAGGCCTTAAGACTGCCATCCACTCTACCATAATCCCTCATGGCATTTGCCAGTGGCATTTGCCAGCTCCTTCTGAATCCAGTTGTTGCCCTGGAACAGGCTGTTACCAATTCAGCAGTAATGGTAAAACTAAACACCTATAATGTGATCCACTTCCCTTTAACCACTTCAGACATCTGAGCAGGTTGTGCTCGCAGCCAAAAGCCTCCATTTCCCGAGATGCCTTTCAGTCTACCAGGGGCCATCCAGTTCCTGTCTCCCTGAGCCAGGTAGGAATGGAATAGCAAGCACCCAAGAAGCTTCACCCCGGGACTTTCCACAGAGGTCACCTTTCCATAAATAAGCCTGTGGTGGTAAAGAAAGGGGTGGGAGGAGGGGAAACACAGATTTTTGAGTCAGAGAAAGCTATAATTCGAATCTTAGCCTTATCACGTACTAGCTGTCTGCTTGCTGAAGGCTAGTTCCTGTAACAGCTGTAAAGACTAAAACTGATCATGGTTAGCAAGACCCGGCTTTGAGACTAACAGAGTATGTGTGATAAATATCAGCTGCTGGGCCTGCAAGATTGCTCTGTGGGTAAAGGCACTAGCTGCCGAGCCTGATGACCCGAGTTTGATCCCTGGGACCCACAGAGTAGATGGAGAGAACTCTAGCAAGCTGCTCTCCGACAACCACACATATGGATGCCATAGATACACACACATACGTACACACACACACACACACACGCCACAAATAGATGAATTAAAACTAAGGCTAGTGAGATAGCTCAGCTGGGAAAGATGCTCACCTAGTGAGAGAATTAACCAAGTTGTTCTCTGACCTCCATGCAAGGGCTCTCATGCATAAGTAAATGGGATTTTTTTAATTGTTTAAATACGTAGATTAAAAAGAAAAATGTATCAGCTCCTGCGTTCTCACCATCCACTGCAGCTGGCAATCAACCAATAGGACAATATTCATTGGGTGCCAATTAAGTTGCCCAATATGGTGGGTGTTCAAAGAATAGACATAAACAAGCCAGAGTAACTACCTTGAGGGAAGATCCTAGGATAATGGAGACGATGTGAAAAATAAATAAATAAGTAAATAAATAAATAAATACTCCACAGAAATGAGCAGCAATATTATAATAAGGAAGCACCCTGTACGAGGGCAGGCTGGATTCATCAGCTTCTCACCACGGCTTACTGGCTCTGTGATCTTGACCCCTGTCAGTCTTGATTTTTTTTTCCCCTCATTGGTAATAGGAAAAAAAGTATTACCTCTCTCATGGATCTGTGGCCAAATTAGAATAAATGATCACCACATATAATGTGGAGGCTATTTCTACCTATTTCTACAGATTAAATGCATTAGTGTATATAAAACATTTCAAGCAGAGCTACATACATGTTAGCTATGATTGTCTTGGAGAATACAAGCTTCCTAAAGGAAGGACTTGGGGCTACTTTATATGCAGTGACACATTCCCAGAACAAGTGATCCCCACAGTTATCAATACTACCCGAGTGAGTTCATGGATGAGCCAACACAGAGCAGTAGCAGAATCCATTCCGAGAAAGCTTCCTGTTAGAGGTGATGTAACCGGCTAAATAAGGTTTGTGTGAGAAGGGGAAGGCCCTGACATGCAGAAGAACTAGGACTGGGGTGAGGGTGGGAGGTACCAGGCAAGAAAGAGCATTGAGTGGGACCAGAAACCTCGGGCCGTCTAGGACAGGTCAACAGAAAACTACCAGTCAGGCAGAGGCAGACTGGATGCTCTTCTTCATCTTTCAGTAGCTGATCTTACTGTGACCGAACACAACCTGGGAAACATACCCAAGAGACAAGTGAGCATTTGACAAAAACAACTTCTATCAGCCCCTCCCAAAGCCTCCAAGTCGCTAGGTCTGATCCAAACCAGAGCACCAAAAATATCATTTCCCATGAGCATTCCACCTCTGGGGAATGCCCCATCACATGGGTCCCTACTCCATCTGCCTGCAAGACTTCCAGCCCACTTGGAGAGCCAGGCAACCAACCATGCCAGTGAACTCTGACCTCCATCGATCTCAGCAGGGGCTGGGGAAGCATTTACAGCTTCAAAGGTCCTGGTAAATGTTAGCCAGCAACCTCCTCCCAACCCCCACCTCCCACCTCTTTACCCTCCAGGCCACCAGGGGTCAGGGACTGGGGTCACACCTGGCCAGGCCCCCAAATTCCAAGCCCTGTCATCCATTTCAGAGTCTTCCCACTGGCTCTTGCTATACACCTTCCCAACCCCAGATGTGGACCTAGAGACTGGAGAACAACTGGTCCACCGATAAGAGACCCCTTAAAAAGATTCCTATGGGAATCCAGTTTCTCATCCCAGAAGAAGCGGGTAGAGACTTATTCCTAGACTGTCAACCCTGCAGGTTCTAGTGACCTTTCCCTGACCCCCCTGGCCCCTAAAGGCAGGGAGGCCAGTTAACTTTTACCAGCCTCCCTTGGAGTAGCATGCTAATAAGAACCCGGAGGGAGTGAGGTTCACAGAAGTGTCACAGCCCAGGCCGCACTCAGACGGGCCACCTCCACCCAATGAGCCACGCCCAAGCTGCAGGCCAACTACCCACTCCTTCACACCACTCACAGGGAGTGAAAGAAGCAGAGAGCTCTGAGCCTTCCAAAGCAACAGAGGCAGGCGGTCATGCCCGGAGGATCTGCCACCACAGTGGACACTCGCTTCAGCCCCACCCAGTCTTCAATTTCCTCTGCAGATGGCTTTTTGGATGTTAGGACTTCACCATCACCCCAGGCATGGACAGAGTCTGGCCTACCATTTTAAGACTGTCCCTGCAGAGATGGGGCTTTTGGCCAGGGCAAAGACTGGAACAGGGACAGTAGCCCTGCACTGTGGCTACAAAGTGACATACCTATGGGGATCATTACTCAGGCTGAGCTGTGAAACTGGAGTCCGATGAGGCAGCCTCTGCTCCTCACTCATTCCTCTTCCACCCAACTCTTGGCTAAATTGCCCCCACTGGTTCCTATCTGAGGGGATGAGGCCCCGGTGAGTCTAGCAGGTTAAAGGCCGCATGGTGGTCGTAGTCCTCCCAATGGGGTGGTGTATGACTTGGGAAGCACTTAGCCTGTCTGTGCCTTGGTTTCCACCTTGCAAAACAAAGCAGAGGACGGCTTTTGTTTGTTGTTGTTGTTGTTGTTTAAGCTCCCTTCCTGTTCTCCATTCTAACTCCAGGTTCCCATTGCTTCTGGGTTCTTACACACACACCACCACCACCACCACCACCACCGGTCCTCGGCTACCCCCACCCCATTTTTCGGCTCTCACCACAGAACTTTATAGTCAGCGGATTATCTGGTCTAATCCCTTTATTTAAAGAGCAAGGTCATTGGAATCCAAGACATGACTTAGCTCGGTGACCTTGGTCCCGATGCCTCAGGCAGAACTGGGCCTGCAGTGAAAGTCTCTTGGCACTTGGTTCCTTGTGCTTTGCCAGCTCCAGCTGAGTGCCCAGATAACTTCACCTCCTTGTGAGGAACACATCAAATCTCTTCCTGCCTTTCCAGGCCTCCTCCAGGACCACCTCCTCTTCTAAAGCTCACTCATCGCTGCCCCCCTCTCCCAGTCAGGCACCAGGACTCATATGGACCCAGGCCCCACCCACCTCAGAAAGCTCCCTCCCACTCCACCCCTGCACAAATCCACTACACTTTCCAGTCTCCTCAATACTTCCTCCCCACACCCCTGCGGCCTGGCTTGGCTCTGCCCTCTTCCTTGCTATGTGTCTGCTTCTGCCTGCTCACCTCAGACTTTCCTTCCACCCCTGAATGCATCACCTCTTCTACCAGAAGCTATACACTGCCGGGTGCCCTGTGGTCGTGGAAGCTGGCAGCCTGAGGCAGAATGCTGGCCCCATCAGCCTCCGGCCACGGAGCGAGCCAAAGCAAGCTACTTAACTTCATTCATCGTGCTGCTGATTCTTGTTCTGGTGAAGGACGCTAACATGAGCTCCGTCCACAGTCAGCCTCTGTGAAAACATGAGATAACTAACACAACATAGTGCACAAGTGTGTGTGTGCACACGTGCTCACGCGCATGTGCGCATGATGTATTGTCCTCATCAACATATTCTTTCCCTTTAGACTTTTGAGTTTCTCTGAATTATTGAGTGCAGCAATGTGTTTCTTAGTTCCTTCTAGAAATACAGTGTTGTGGTGAAAAGACATATGAGAAAGGCGATGGATACATGCCTAAGAACTCAGTATCAAGAGCACCTAAGCACTGGGATGATCCAGCTCAAGACCTGCAAAACTTCGATGCTGCCTTTGGACAGGGGGCAGGGCTGAGGAACAGCACCTTCCTTCCTAGCTCAGATTCCACACACCAAGAGCTCTTTCCCACCGCCCACCCTCTCATCACCAGTGAATCCTTTTAACTGTTGCTTCACCTGCTCTGCTTGATGCCTAGCTCAGACCCTTCCCCTTCAGACAAAAGGCTCCTGCGTGATTGATGATGACAGTGACCTGCTACTGACCCCCTGCTCAACCTGGGTCCTGCTGCTAACCAAGGAGGCCCTCGGTTCAGCTGCCTCCACCATTTGAAATGCCAATGCTTGCTTCCTGGACTGCTGGTTTTCCTCATCTTGCCAAGTAGAATCTTATCATTGAGTTGGGCGATGGGAAAGCTCTTGGCCCAGTGTTGTTACGTTGTAACTGCTCAGTAAATGATACCGTTGAGGAGGAGAACCCTGTGAAGGCAGCAGTTGTACACAAGGACCAATCGGGCTCCACTTTACTTCCTTACAGCAATGCTTTCCCCAAATGACTCAGGCTATCATCCCGCCCACAGCTTTCTATGTAGCTCTGGCCATGCCCAGAGCTAATGCGCTTACTGTCATTGGATACTTGGGGTATTTGTTTTCTGTGCTTGCTCTCCTTGCAGAAGAAGAATCAGTCTCCACTAAACCACCAAGCATTCCCATGCCATAACTTTAAAGCCATTTATTTACTCATTTACTTCCTTTTATTTGCCAAGTCCTCAAAAAAAAAAAGTTAAAGTGACTTCCTGGAATCAAATCTTGGTGCCCTGATGGAGCTCACAGTGACTACCATTTGAAATAAACAACAGCCTTAAAAAAAAAAAATGCCCTCTTGGCTCCTCGCTGCCATTTTAAACTGTGATGATGCAGGTTCTGAAACCTGCACTGGGGAGTAGACTAGAAAACAAGAATCAAGAACCGTGACAGCAACCCTATTGCCGCTGTTTCTGCTTATGCTGGGTAAACAGTACTGGAAAAGAAGAGTGGTCAAGAAAGCAAAAAAATAGAGGGGTGCAGCGTTTAACAAGAAAGGAGGTTTAGCCTACCAGAACTCCAGCCCTGCCTCATGCCAGGAAGCCACCTCCAAGAGTCACATATATTCATTCATTCTCTCTCTCCTCTTCTCTTTTCTCTCCTCTTCCCCCCCTCTATCTCTCTCACTCTCTCCATCCTTTTTCCTCTTCTACTTTCCCATATCCCCTCTCTACTTTCTTGTCTCTTCCCCCTCTCTCTTTGTTTTCCTGCACCTCCCTAACTGTGGAAGACTTCAATGATATCAGAAATGAGAATGGGGTAAGATCTGTAAGAGCCCAGAAGGAAAGAAAATTGTAAAGCCAGGCGGAATGGGGGTGTGCCAAGGAGTTTTGAGTCCAGCCTGGGCTACAAAGCAAGACCTTGCCTAAAAAGGAAGGGGGAGAGGAAGGAGTAAAAGAATCCTATAAAGCAGAAATAAGACAACCCTGCTCAAGAACATCTAAGAACATTCCACAAGCAGCTGGCCTTGGGAAGGCGATTGGGGAAGAGGGGGATTTCCCAGGCTTTGATTCCAGAGCGCCTGTGGAACAAGGAAAGTTCCCCTGAAAGAGCCCCATAGATGTGAATACATCTGTACTCCGTTCCTCATCCTGAACACTGGCATCCTGCCGCTGGCAAAGGGGCGCTGTGGGCAGAGGGATGAAGAAAAAGGTTTAAGAACTAAAACATGGACCCAACACTAGAAGGGCTCCTCTCTTCTCCCTTGAGCAAAACGAGCTGAGGGAGAAAAGGGGGGCGGGGGAGCGTGGTCCAAGCCTACTGAGTCGCTGAGTGAAATTACAGGGCCCTGCAAGGGATGATTAACAGCCTGCGTGGTTTTCTGCTTCGCGGCCATTACTCACTGCAAACCTGGGGCTTCTCGGTTACATAGCCCGGCACAGACCGACCATTTTTTCCATTGACTGAAAACACATTCTGACTGAAAACAAACTTTGGATCCCCGAGGCTTGGCAGGCCCTGGGTCCTTCTCCATATTTAATCAACGGGAAGCTAAACACTTTCAATCTACGACGGCTCATTTGGACGGGGTCTCGGGGCTTTTGCTCGGTGCCAGATATAATAACTCTCCTCTCTCTTTTCTAAGGCCGATTTTATAATTTTGCTGTTTTTCAATGTCAAGCCCATCTTTTGAAGAATTTTTATTGGATTTCCTGCTAGACTTCAACAAGGATTTTTCTTGCTTTGGCAGAAATATCAAGCAGAAGAGGGGAAAAACTCAATCATCATCTTGGAAAGTCGGGATGGTGCGCGCGCATGGGGGCGGAGGTGGGGTAGAGGCCTTTGTTTGCACACAAACAGGTTTCTAGAAGGCTGGAGTCCCTGTTGCCAGCTTCCAGGGGTCCCTTTAACTTCTGAATCATGGGGTGAAAGTCGACAAGGCAGTGTGAGGGTGATGGATGGACACACATAGGAAGTCGGAGCTGGACGCGGAGACTTGTGAGTGTGGCTGCCAGCCATATGGTAGGGACAGCTCTAGGAGATCTGGGCATGGGCTATGACACCTCTGGATGTGCTTGTTTGTAGAAATCACGGGAACACCGAAGGATAGGGAGACATTTCCCACTTGGGAGAGAGCAAGCCAAGTCTTCCAAGATAGCAAAACCCAAGACTGGACGGGAAGGCATGGCCCAGAGGCATCCATTCACCACACTGTCTGCTCTCTGCTGAAGGCAGCAGCAGAGGTTTGATTTTCCTTTATAAAGATTATTCCCCAGGGGAAGCAGCTTGCCAGTGAGTGACAGCTTTTGTTTGCTCATGTTTTCCTCTCCTCCCAGAGTCAACTTTCAGAATATACCAGAATGTTCCTTCACACTCGACTTTTTCTTTTCCATGTTTTCAGGGTGGGGGAGCGGGGGGAGGATAGAAGCAATGTCACAGAGTATCATTCAGAGAAAAGCAGTTTGTTTTTGTCCAGTAGTAAGACTGGGACAAAAAAAAAACACCCTCGATGCATCTTTTTCTATTCATGTTTATATTTTACTTTTTTTGACCTCTTATACTAAGAAGTATGAAATGCTATTAACGTCACAATTTAGAAAGTCACAATTTACAGAACATTGTCCCATGTTTGCCTGTTTTTGTATTCCCACAACCACCATCAGAGATAGACAGGGCATATATTGAGATCAATGTTTAAGAGATGAGCAAACAAGATTCACAAACCAAGCGACCCGCCCGAGCCTTGCAAGTAGGGATTCAGACAGGAATCAAAGTCAGCAACTCTTTTCCTTGGCAGTTCTGAAGACTGAATCCACGGTCTCACCTTTACAAGTTACATACTTGCTATGACGTTATTTCATCCCCACCCGTTGTTACTTTGGTCTCACTAAGTTGTCCCGGCTGGCTTTGAACCTCATAAGACTCGAATCTAATAAGATTCTCCTGCCTTAGTCTCCTGAGTGGCTGAGATTATGGGTCCGTACCACTAGGGCACTTGTGTCTAATGTGCTACAATAAACATTTGCTACAGGGGAGTACCCTGATGTTCATTTAATAAAAGCATCCCCCTCCCCCTTTGCTGGGGAAAGTTTCCCTGAACGAATTATCTGAGCTAACTGAAGAGGCTGAAAGAAGAAACATCGTAGCTTCCCCCACATGCCCACTAATTGCACAACAGTTTTATGGCAGGCCTAGTACAAAGCAGGCTTCAGGGTATCTAAGCCACTTCTTCTACTGAAAGAAAAGGACATCTGTAAGTCAGGTAAAGCAAATCACTTGTAGAATACTCAGCCAGAGCCCAGTCCTGTGCTAGAATACTTGTAGGAAGCTACAGGAGAAAAGGATGCTGTCCTTGATTTGGAAGCGTGTATGGCCAAGCCGAGGAAGTAGAGCAAATTGATATAGGATCCTAGAACTGTGCAGAGCTTAGAGCTCATTCGTCTATGCTTCTCCCTTGCCAATGAGCTAGGACAGATGGAGGATCACGGGACCAAGAGAAGTAATGGAAAGTAAATGTGTGAGGACCATGGCTGTCAGAGAGAACAGTGGCCAAGGAGATGTTCTAAGAAAACAAAACTTGGTCTCAACCTTGAAGTGTGTGCAGGATCAAATGAATCAGTAAAGGGTTGATTCCAGTGTGCCTGGGCCTCTGCCAAGAGGCCACAGCACAGGAGTAGGAGGAGACAGGGGAGGGAGCCAGGTGGACCCAGCTCATGAGAGTTGCAAGCACAGGAAGAATGACAAGGCCAGGGAGAAGTCACTTGGAAGGGCAGGGTCTGTACACTAGGACCAGTGAAGCCCTCTTCCTACAGTTCCT
This sequence comes from Grammomys surdaster, assembly GCF_004785775.1. NCBI lineage: Eukaryota > Metazoa > Chordata > Mammalia > Rodentia > Muridae > Grammomys > Grammomys surdaster. The sequence goes on from NW_021604630.1 coordinate 3,762,591, forward strand.
TCCAGATCCGTGCCTACCCCCATCTTCCCAAAAGCCTACGGGCAGACAGAGGTCCCAATTTGTACTCTGCTCTGAATCTAGTGAAGGAGCGACCATGCAGAGTTCTCCTGGGCTAGCATCGTCTAGTCATCCCGACTCCCCGTGGCCTCTTCTGTCATTTCTGCAGCCACCCTGTGTAGCCTCTATGCTTACCCTGGTTCTCACCACGCATCCTCAGTGTGGCCATCCAGGAGGTACAAGGCGAGGACTGACTTCACTGAGCGAAAGAGGAAAGGGTGAAGAATCAAGGGAGGGGACTCTGTCTTGTGGTCAGAATTGTAAGACGGGCAAACTGAAGATAAGAACCTTCTTCCCAAGGTGCAAGAGATGCTCTTAAGAAAGAGCTGCAGAGCACCTGTTTTCCAGCATCCAGGGAGCCAAACTGAAGGGCCTGACAGCCAAAGGAGCACTTCCCAAGCCCTTGACCAGCTAAGTCTTGAGTACCTCCATCCTATGCTTTCGTTCACCTTGCAAATTGTGTTCTATAACCATGCATGTCTCCCTGCTCCCTTAACCAAGACTAGGAAAAGGACACATCAGGATTTACTGACCCCCAGTCACAGGGAGTGGGTTTGGCAACTGTTGCAGCAAATACTGTGAATGTTCACCAAAATTCCCTCTGCTTCCAAATAAAAGCACTTCTGAAACATAAAGATGTCTTTGTCCCCAACACCCCATCCACCCCGCACCTCCATCAGAAACTCAACACTCCATCTTCCTTCCTCCCCTGTAGAAATACTACTACTACCACGTAGGACCCTGGGGTGGGGGTGGGGGGGTTCTTCAAGCCTACCAAACTTATCCTGACCTAATTTCCTAATGGAAGAAAGACCGGATCCAAAGGCTCCAAGGATTCAAGCTTCCTACCCGACTACACAGCCTCTACACAGTCCCTCTCTCCACCCATCCACTCTCTACCATTCTTCTCTCCACCCCTCCATCTCCATCCATTGCTACCCAGCCAGCCTCTCCGTCCGACCGCCTGTCCCTCCCCACCTTGCGCATCCATTCACCCCAGGTTTTCATGGCCTCCAAGGGCCGTTCCCTTCCTCCATCGTTTCCTTGAACAATCTCTCTTTGTTCTCAGCGCGGCCTCCATTTTCTTCTCTCTCCTCTGCTGCTTGAGGTTAAGAACATGCTATGGTATTCCATAAATTACTTGGCAAGCGTGGATGACAAGAACAGAGTGTAATTCAGATTAAAGTCGCCCTCCAGCTGAAATGATAGTTTATTAAATAAACGGCAATGCTGCCCATCAACTTGGCTGGCAACTGGCCTCTTGTATTAATCTTCCTCGGGGTGATTTAGGATCCACCTGGGTCCTCTGAGAAGATTCTCCCATCATTTCCTTCCCATCTCTCTGGATCAGGCTGCTGGGCCTGGTGCAGTTGACAAATTCCCCAAGTAATCCCTCAAAAGATTGGAGAACGCTCGGAACGCTCCATTAAATTTATTCTCCATGCTTTAAGAGACCCAAACTATGTCCAATAAATAAGTGTCCCTGTGATTTACTGAAATGCTCCTCTGATTTAAAGTTATAGGGGGAAAATATAGAGCCCCTGGGAGCCCAGGACCAGCCTTGCAAGTGAGACCAGATGTGAGATTTCTGTCCAGGGAGGGGAGAAGAAGGGTAAAAAAAAACCAGCCCAACTGGTGGAGGTTTGAAAGTGACAGTGTCTGAACCTTGGTTCTCAGCTTTAACATAAAAGGTCCCTAGTTGAGCATTCTTTCTCACAAAATTTATTGTAGTTGTAGTTAGAGGGGGAACCATCAAAAGAGTAATTCTGGCCCTTGTTTTGCACAGCTCTTTTGATAAATATGATACTTAGAAATATGCCTCCCACTAGACAGGAAAGCCATATAGTTAAAATGAAGTAATATGTCAGTAAACTCACTAGAATCAAAGCCAAAATGAAACCTGTAAAAGGAGAAGGGGAAAAAGACTCCACTTAGAAATGCTCGCTCGACCAAGCTGAGGAGAAGGCGGAGATTAAGAGCTGTCCTTTATTCGGATATTTTTATCTGCAGAGTTAAAAGTGGAGATTTATTTTTAAAGGGGGCTATTTATGTTCCGATCTTCAACAGATGGGTCTGTGTTCCTGCCTCTCACACAGCCCCAGCTCAGCAGAAACAGCCTTACTAGGCAGCTCAAACTTACCCAAATGAAGGAGAAATTAAAATTGTGCGAAGTAGAACCTTCGGAGCTAGTTTTCGAGTATTGAATACGCTAGCAACAGGGGTTGAGGTGCAACAACAACAACAAAAAAGAAAAACAATTGAATTGCTTCTGTATGTGTATATGCGTATGTGCACCTGTGTGTATGCCTGGGTGTGTATGCCTGTGTTTGTGTGCCTGTGTGCACATGTGTGTGTACATGTGTGTGTGTGCATGTGTGTTGCTTCCTAAAGAGCTGGTAAATGGGTACCATCAATGGCGTATGTCCACTATTATCCATGGTTTGGATGTGGACTGTCCCGTCTTGAAAGCTCAGTCCTCTGTGCGATAGTGTTCAGAAGTTGGACAGACAACCCAAAAGGTGATTCGATCATGGGGGAGCTCACAACACAGTGGGCAGCTCAGTCAGAAGCTGAGTTGGCTGTAGGTGGCAGAACTTTCTGGAGGAAGTGGGTCACAGAAGGTATGCCTCTGAAAGGTATGTATCTTCTTTTAGGTCTCTCTTTGTCTTCTTGGAGCTCTTTCCCAGTTACCATGAGGTGAGCAGCTTAGCTCTATGGCACGCCCTTTTCCCATGATGCTCTACCTCACCACAGCCTAAAAGCCATGGCATGAACAGCCCTGTATTAAAGTTCTAAAACTGGCAAAACGGACCCGTGTCCTCCTATATGTTTCCCTCAGGTGTTTTGCCACACCAATGAAGAGTAAGTGAAAAGTTCAAATGGAAACCACTTCTCGACAAGTCCCTGCCATACACGAATGGCCTACTTAGAAAATACCTCTCGTGTGCTTAGGGAAAGAGCATATTTGGAGTTAGTCTCCTGGAGAAATTACCCCCCAGATGTTTCTTTCTCTTCTCTATAACTATGCCACAGAAAAACAAACTCCCCAGTTCCATCAGAAACTGGACAAGGTATTTCAGAAGCACAGGCCTCAAAGCTTTCAAGAAAGACCTGGACATCCCAGGACACCCTCTCACTCTCTGTCATCAGGCACCAGCCTGTGGAGCCACAGGCTGTGGCTTGTGGAACCTCAGGGTTCCCTAAGGTCATGCCCCAGAACCCTGTCCCTTGGTTATGTCTGCTTTCCAGGTACTCCTCCATTCCTGTCCCCAGAACAAAGCCTTACAGAATGAGAGGGCCTCATGTCCTCCAACCCCTGGTCAGAGGTGGAAGCTCTATCTGTTCTTCATCTGCAGCATAGATACCTGCTCCCCACCCCACCCCTAGGATGAGTACAAAAAGGCCGAGACTCACCGAGTTGCAAGTTGCCATATTCAGCTTCCTCCCAGTTTGTTCTGTAATGAAATTCCCCTTAAGTAAGTTTAAGAAAGGGAAGAGACAAATAAAAGGTAATATAGTACAAAGGTCTTAAGCCTTAGGTGATTCAGGGGTGACTCTGGCTCTGTCACCACACATGTATGTGACCTGAAACCAATGGAATCATCACCAGAGACTCAATGACCTCATCTCTGTGATTAAGGGTCAAACACGGTGACTTTCTGATGCTCTGAGGTGGCTCCCCTCCTACCGCCATGCTCCCTCCCCTCCTCCACCTCAACAAGCTAGTCTGGACAGAGCTGGAGGGTGTGGAGTTTGAGCGGCACCTGTGTTTACACTGTACAATCTGCAGTTTACTGTAATAAAATCATTTAATACAGTCATAATTTTTTTGGCAAGGGGTTGTGTTTATGGTGAGCGAGACAGAAAGGGAATGATTGACTAGAGCTGATTAAAACGATAAATCAAAAACAAAAGAGGGAGGACACGGAGAACACAAAGCCACCAGCAAATCCAATTTAAGACAAGTTTTGTGACTTTGAGGGAATGAGTCTGTCTGATGATGTGCCAGCCAAAGAGGTGGGGGCCCAGAGCAGAGGACGTGAAGGGACGGGATCCAATAGCTCTGCTCAATGCGGCTTATCCTCTCAGAGTAGAGAAATGAGGAAATGGCTAGACAAGAATTCATTTCCTTGGGCCTCAATCTTCAAAAAGGATTTAGAGGGAGATCTTGGGAATAAGCCTTCAGAATTAATGTGTATGTGCTTGCACTTGTCCATATACATTTGCATCCAGCTTGAAGACGGTGCTGGCAAGGTCTTTGTCAACCTGACACAAACTAGAGTCAACTGAAAGAAGGGAACCTTAGTTGAAAGAATGCCCCTACCAGACTGACCTGTGGGCAAATCTCTGAGGCATTTTCTTGATTGATTAAAGATTGGAAGGGGTAGGAAGGCCATTGTGGACAGTACCACGCCTGGGTAGATGGTCTTGAGTTGTAGAAGAAAGCAGTTTGAGGAAGCCGCAAGGTGCAAACCAGTAGACAGTGTTCTTCTGCTTCATTTCCTGTCCTGACTTTCCTCAGTGTGGAGTGTGCTCTGAGGGCTGTAACCTGAAACAAAGCCTTTCTGGACCAGGTTTCTCTTGGCTATAGTGCGTTTGAAACCCCACTGCTAATAAATTTATCTACCCTCTCAGATCTTCACCCTTGCAAATATTGTGCTCCAACAACCTGCGATATGCTAGACCCTGTAGGGTAGAAAGGTTATACAAATAGTTCATCATCAAATGAAGACCAAAGGCCTGTTCTGGCTTAAGAATCATCTCAGGCTCCAGAGAGAGAACTGTGAGAAGGATCCGTGACATTGTAAGACAAGGGCTTTTGTGGCTTTTACATCCTTGTGAATTAAGTACCATGTTTCCATCAAAAAGAATCCCTTAAGTCAGGGGTTCTCAACCATCCTAATTCTGTGACCCTTTAATACAGTCAACTCACTTTGTGGTGACCCCAAACCAAAAAATTATTATCATTGCTACTTTATAACCATATTTTCTAATGTTATGAATTATAATGTAAATACCTATGTTTTCTGATGGTCTTAGGTGAACCCTGTGAAAGGGTCATTTGAAGAGGTTTAGAACTACTGCCCTAAGTGAGCAATTCCTTATTTACCCATGTGATCAGTGTTGTAAATTCTAAAAGGGCTCAGGAAGGTTCAGAGTGGTCACTATGAACTACCCATGTGCCACTAGAATTTATTTACCTACTGTGAACTACACATCTTCATTCTGGTTGGTTTCCTTTAAGAGGGAACAATACCACCACCACCACCACCACCCTCCCCGTGACAATGGCCTTGGGCTACTTCTAATCACCCTCTCCTCCACTCTGCCAACTCAAGATTCTTCTTACCCTCCATTGCCCTTTTACTGGTCTAAGTGGCCTGGTTGGATAGTCCAGATCTTCATCTTTAACCAAGCCAATGCACCATCTCAGGCTGTGACTTATCCATTTGACATCTGTGATTGGTATTTGCCCTGAAACCCTTAGCAAGAATCTCATTCTTCCATATCCCCTACTGTGTGCCAGCATCCTTATTTGTGCTGGTGACCTAATACTATGACATTTGAAAGACTGTTGACATCTGTTCTAGCTTTCTCATTGCTTTGTATAAGGAATCCAAAGCAGCCAAAGCTAAACCCAAGTGGAACATCTGCTGTGTTTCCTGATTGAAGCCCTCTGCCCAGAGCAGTAAACGTCAACCTCATGCAACCTGTAGTCATACACAGGACTGTGAGAAATTCCCCAGGTAGATTACAGCAAGTGATGGTGAGCAGGGTAGCATCCAGTGGTTGCATAAAGGATAGCATAAAGTCATTGTACTTTGCCACCTTATCAGATATGCATTCTATCTGTTGGAGACATGTGCCTCAGCAATCACTAATTTCAGATGATGCTGTGTTCCAGAGAGATATCTTATCTTCATAGGTATCACCAGTGGTCCCTCAGCTATGCCTGCAATGATGGGGATTCTATTTCTATCAAGCCAACAACTATCTGTGGTAAGACCAATAGACATCATGGTCACAGAGCCATTCCTGCCCTTCTCCTTTACAGTAAACTCAACAACTTGGCCTAGGAAATGGTTCAAGAATACCATGTTGGTAGGTCAGAGTCAACTAACCTTCAGATAATGGTATAGGATGAGACCTTACAGGTAAAATTGCCAAATTCATAACTAAAACATGTATCAGTAGAAGTCAAGGAGTCATTGTCCATTTTGGAAGAAGTATAATGCATTCCATTTACCATCAAACAGTTCTTGGAAAGATAAGGGAGTCTGGGGTTGGAAGCATCTGTCAACCGACTGCAAACATTCTATAACAGCAAAGGCAAGGTCATGGGTGAGCAGCAACACGTCAACAGTCTTTCAGGTGCCACAAAATAATCTCCATCCCTGCCATTGTGCTAATATGTGGGACAGGGTGATTCTGCCAGCTTGAACATCATGCTAAGTGCTTCTCCCATAAAGGACTAACTGGGTCCTAATGCAATGCCAAGGTCAGACTTCACACCCACTCACCTCTCTTCCACAGAACTAATATTCTAACATTGTGGCTCTTGTGGTCCAGGAAGCTGGGGCTCTGGTAAACTCTGAATTTCTGAACAACTATTTGCTGCTCTGGTCTTCACTGAATACTAAGAGTCATCCACGTGAGTAGCTAAATAGATCAGAGGTATATTACCAAGTTTGAAACATAGAACCTCAAGAATTCAGGGAACCTGCAATGTGTTATACTTGTTTATAACTGGGGTGTGTGTCCTTTAGTTTAGAGTTGTGCCAGTATGCCCTGGATCACTGAACAGCTCCCCCATCCCACCACCACCAAACTCACACAGATAAGCTCTTAAATATTGATAGGGGTATCCCCAATTGTCTGCAGCACATGAGTCTTATGTGCTCCTCTTATATGTTCACCACTTTTTGTTAATCTACAATGTAGCTATCAAAATGTTATCAATACAATGACCAACAGGCTATTCTATTGGAATGTCCAGATGGCCCAGGTCTCCTTAGCCTTTGACACAGAGATGATAGTTCATGTAGCCCTAAGCCAAGTCACAAATGGACACTGTCACTATCCCAGGTGAGCAGATGTTTTGATGCTCCCCTTCGCAACTATGGAAAAATGTATTCACCAGACAGATGGCCAAACACTGCATGCCTTGGGCCATGTGATCTGTCTAGCAAACATACCACAGCTGGAAGAGTAGCTACAGCCAGAGCTCCTACTTGGTTAAGTCTATGGTACTTCATCATCACCCTCCAGAATCCATCTGAGTTTTGTGCAGATCATATTGGTGAACGAAAGGGGAAATTATGAAAACAACAAGCCTATATGGTTTAAGTTTTCCTTAATAGCACCAACATCTGCCATTTTTCTGTATAAGAACACAATATTGGTTATTATCACTCTTCGTGGCAGAAGGTGGAGGAAGAGTCAGAGGCCACTTAGCCATTCCCATTTCAATAGCTCTTCCCAACAGGATAAAGAGGCAAAGTTATAATCTTGCCAATTAACAAGTCTATTTCAATTAGTCAGAAAACACAAGAAGAAAAAGGGTCTGAGGAAGCCCAGAGTGAATGAAATTCAGCCAAAAAAAGACTACATTGATCAGTTCATTTCCCAAGTGTCATTGTCAAATCAGGTCCTGGTTTATTTTTTTGTTTTGTTTTGTTTTTGTCTTTTTTTTTTTAAGAGTCATTGATAATTCTGAGTAGTTCATGCTCTTTGAGGTAAGGACTTCCAAGTCCATGGTCATGTGTTCCTTTGAATAAATTATTGACATTATTTTGACAAAATATTGAGCATTGAATAAATTATTCATATTTACTGTGTTATTTTAGGGGCTTTTCCTCTAGAGAACCAATCTCTCTTTCATTAGATATATTCCGGGTCCAAACACTGTCTTAGGTCTAGAAACTGAGAAAGGAATCATAACTTATCAGGGTACTGACTTCAGTCCTCTGAGTATTCACCTCATTTGCTTGTATAGATGTTGCAACTCCTGTGTCAGACTTTTAGCTTGGCTCTCTTGCCTCTAGAGACCACATTACAGTAATTATTAATAGATTTCTATGACTTCTCCCCTTGTGCATGATATTTGTGCCTGCTTTGTGTCTTGTTATTAACTGATATCATCTGCCCCCCTCTTATCTATAGAACCTTCCATAAACATTAGCATAAGGGAGTGAAATTCTATAGTAACATCTTATGTCCTTATTCCTAGTCCAGAGACAACCTCCACTTCTTAGTGTTTTTATGACACTTGGTGATTAGGATATCACTTTGATAAATAGGGTAGCATCCAGGAACACCCCTTGTGTGGGCTCTTAGATCACAAATGGAAGGTGTTCTAGACTGTAGAACCCACTCTGATATTTCCACTTCTATAGGTCTACTGGTTCATTTCCCCACTCATATGTGAGTTCTAGAGCTTCTATTTTACTGAACATAGACCTTCACTTCTCCAACACCCAAGAGTCACCATAGCAGCATGTTATTTCTGCCTTCCAGTCCTTAGTATGTGCTTAAATCCTGAACTAGAATATGATCTCACAGTAGAAACAAACCAACCCCACCTCTCATTCCCTGTATATTTTCTATCTGTTGACCTAGCATGCTTATACACAGCATTCCACACACTCATCTGATTGAGGGGTGCATGGAGGCTAGATCTTGCAGTTCCTTGGGATAGCATCCTTATCCTCAATAGAAGTCCTAGCACTTTTACAAACAAGCTTGGTTTATACCACCTTATCCCAAGTTCCTAGGTTGATGGCCAAGAAGGAATGGACAATTAAGACCTGGGAGGAATCTAGATTGTCTTGGAAGACATAGACATTGTGATGGTTTGTATGTGCTTTTCCCAGAGAGTGGCACTATTAGGAGGTGTGGCCTTGTTAGAGTATGTGTGTCACTGTGGGCATGGGCTTAAGACCCTCATCTTAGCTACCTGGAAGTCACCCTCTTCATAGTAGTCTTCAGATGAAGATGTAGAACTCTCAGCTCCTCCTGTACCATGCCTGCCTGGATGCTGCCATGCTCCTGACTTGATGATTATGGACTGAACCTCTGAGTCTATAAGCCAGCCCTAATTAAATGTCCTTTTAAGAGTTTCCTTGGTCATGGTGTCTGTTCACAGCAATAAAACACTAACTAAGACAGGCATCTTCATTGTCTTCAAGCAAGTGGGAAGTGCTAGCCTGGAGCCATAAGGAACGGGCTGCTTCCATGCAGCCACATGGTTCAGAGGAGACTAATATTCAATATCCTTTAGTGTATCAACTCAAGTGTCCCCACTCTAAGCCTCAGATCCATTGGTTCCTAATAGAACCTGACTCAGGTACAACAGATTAGCTATACTTGGGAACACAGCCTTCTCTGAAGCTCTCCCATTCTTATGCCAAAGCCCTGGGCCTAACCTTTGTCTCTTTCTACCTTCTAACTTTAAGCAGTAAGATTCTAATGCGATGCTTCTAAAGATGTCCCTTATTTTAAGCTTTTGGTCAGTCTTTCATTTTCTTTCATGTGTGCATCAATTGCTAGGTTCACTTTGTCCTTTTAGGTACTGCTATCCCTAAACCCCTCAAATATCTGAGAGACTGCACTTGCCTGGGTAGTCCTGTCTTTCTTTATCCCATCCCTCCTCTCACCAGCTCCTCTGCCCTATATACTAGACTCTGCTAACACTCCTCTGTTTACCTTCAGAGACAGGACCCTCACGGAATGTTGGCAGATGGATAATCCATCTCCCAGGTCCTGTTTTAGCATCTGCTTCGCAGCACCTCATCCTATGCTCAGTGTTGCAAGTCTGTTCCCCAGGAAACAGGCTTTGAGATTCGATTTGCCTGTAGGTGACTCACTGAGAAGTGATTTGGGTGGAATGAAAGAAGCAGGTTGACTAGAAGCTGAAGCCAATGTGCCCTTAGAGGCAAACAAGGATCTTAGTCAACCCCATGCTGAGTTCTGGAGTGAGGATGGTGTTTAGAGACAACTCACATTGATACAGGAGGACCAGATCCTTAAAAAACACATTGCCAAGCTAATAGATAAGGCCATCCCCTAAGGGACACAAGCCTTGTGAGATACCAGCAATGCCCAGAGAAGAATTAAACCGTTGTCATCACCACAATGCTCCAACAGCTAGAGGGCCTTTGTCCTCACAGTGTCTGGATCATGTGCAATCTCTCATTACAATCCTCAATGTCATATAGTTATAAAAGTATATGAAGGATCTATATAAAATGTTTGGCCTCTGCCCTCAGGCAATCATAGGTGACAGATTTGCTAAGAGAGTTTTGCTCAATGTGTATCTTGTGGACCTTCACCTAACAGATGTTTTGGTCATGATAAAAGGAGTGGGGGTACAGAGGGTTTCCCTCACTTTTGAATTTCTAGACCACTGCAGAATGACTGTATGGTAGCCCCAAACTTTATATATTGAAACATAACCCCCGATGTCATGTTGCTGTTTGAAGGTGGAATAGTTGAGATGTGGTTAAGTCATAAGGGTATGAATGAGATTCCTTATTAAGAAAACCCCAGAACAATAGTTTATATCTTTCAACATGTAAAGATCCAGGGACTAGGAAGTGGGCTGTCACTCAACACCAGTTCTACCAATGCCTTCATCCTGAGATCCACAGCTCCTCATCTGAGAGCTGATGGATCCATGTTGAGGTCTGCATCTGAGAGCTGAGGAATGTGTGTTTAAGCCATGAAGACCATGGTATTTTTATTTTCCAGGATTCCAGATGGACAAAGCATATTTGTCCATTGAAACGGTACTTCATCTCTGTGCTTGACCTCAATCCATTACCTAAGCTCAAGTGGCCAAATATCTAGTTGAAATTTGTGAAATATTCTTAGAGTATGTCCTTCCACCCACCTGCTCATCAGACATGAAGAAGCACAGGGAATGAAGGAAGTTGCTAAAAAGAATTGTTAAGAGTTAAGTCACACATTCTCTCTCTCTCTCTCTCTCTCTCTCTCTCTCTCTCTCTCTCTCTCACACACACACACACACACACACACACACAAACATAACAATAGGAGAAGTTTCTAGGAAACCAGAAGAGATGATTATGTCTGTTGAGTATGTCTTATGTATCAAGCACACAGCTTAGGCCCTTCACACTGTTTCAGTTAAACCCCAGAGCTTTATCAAGAAGCTTCTATGACTCAGGGTACCTAGTATGTTATCCAAGGTTACTCAATTAATAGGTAGATGATCTGATTTCTTAATGAAGATCTCTCTTGCTCTGAAGCCTATGCTTTGTCATCAAATACCATCCTCCTAAACAAGTACGCTCTACAGAAAGTTACTTCTGGATCTTCTACCCCAGAAAGGCCACATGGAGCCATCTGAGAAACATTCCTATCCACACTAGCCACTTTCAGGTAGTGTGTGTGTGTGTGTGTGTGTGTGTGTGTGTGTGTGTGTGTGAGAGAGAGAGAGAGAGAGAGAGAGAGAGAGAGAGAGAGAGAGAGAGAGAGA
>NW_021604630.1:3774157-3789855 GCF_004785775.1 Grammomys surdaster
AGAGAGAGAGAGAGAGAGAGAGAGAGAGAGAGAGAGAGAGAGAGAGAATACTTTAGATTAACCTAGATCCTCATACATACTAGGTAAGCAATACTATCAAGCTGTATCCCCAACCTCTTTTAACTTTTCACTTTGAGACAGGACCCTTAATTTCACCATGTAATACAAGCTGGACAAGATAATTCAGTCCTTTTGTGTCGGCCTCCAAAATAGCTGGGACTACAGACCTACGTCCCTAGGTCAGGTCCATTGCCTCCTTGCTTTAATGGGACATTTGCCCATTTGTTATTCAATTATATTTTCAGTAAGAAAATGATGAGAGCATCAACAGAAACCCCCAATTGCCTGTGCAGTAACTCAGCCTAATAGCCTAGCTTTCCTGGCATCACAGGCCATGGTGCTTCATGATGTAAACGTTCTCCCAGATAACATGAACTTATTTCTTTCAAAAAAAAAAACATACCTTTTTATTAAGCTTCCTACAATTTCCACACATACTTTCCAACATCCTTAAATAGGAGTGATAAATTATAGAGCACTAACTAATGTTTATTTTGCAATAATGAAGCCCAGGATTGCGGAGATAAATGGTCCCTGGCAATGGTGCCTTTGCAGTTCACGGCAGCTCTGGAGCTTTTCCGTCTCTTCCTTTGATGCTGGCCACCTCTCGCTGCCATCCGTGTGATCTGTCTACATCTGTTTTCATGCTGTTGTTTCTAAGTGAAGTGGACTTGGAAACAAAACCAACGGGCTTGTTAGCGTTGTGCACTAAATAGTAGTCACTAGATTGCAAGTAGGGCATCTTCCTTGGGAAATCCATGAAAGTGTAGTCTCTTCCTCTAACTCAATAATAATTAACCAAACACACATTGTGTACTATGTGTTGAGGACACACACACACACACACACACACACCAGACAAAAAACAAGGCATCATGCTTATGCTGCCATATCACAATGCCAGAAAACTTACAGAGTTCAGGTCTATCCTGGGCTATATAATGAGTTCAAAGCAGCCTGGGCTATATAAGTAAAACCAAACTGAAAACTATTAATGGCCCTTATGTGGTGACAGGATCAGGGTATATTGGTGATACCCATTCTTTACTCCAATGCCACCTGTGCTTACTTACTGACTTCTGTGTTCCATCTGAGAGCAAGGTTGTAGACAGATTCATTCCCCAAGGAAGACCTGTCTGTCCTGTTAGCTGTAAATATATTGTTTCTACAATCTCTTAACACAAACTAAGGCAGGTAGTTCCATAATTCTACCACCCTGTAGATTTAAACAGGCTATAGCAGGCTGGTCGGGAAATCTAGCCACCATCCACACCACTGATTCTGTAGAGGAAAAGTTCCAGGCAACTGACTTTCCGATGAACTTTAAGATTAGAACTCAGAAGTTGTCTGTGCTGCTCCATAAATACTGCACACAGCGAGGGCAAGATTGGCCTATGGGTTAGAAATGAGAACGGCTGAATAACAGCCAGCACCCTGTAGACTAGGTTGGACAACCTTGAGCAAACCTATGAATCTTTGTGAGCTTCAGTTCCAACCTTATAAAATTGTTCTGATATGACCTCATTAAATAGACCAGTACTTTGCTTAAAAGATTTCTATCTATTCTTTGACAATGTCATACATATATTCAATATAACATGATCATCTCTACCGAACTGCACCCCAGCATTCCCTTCAGATATCCTACCCCTAACATATATCCTTCTGTCTTCATGTCTTTTTCTTAAAATTATTAAAATTATTATTATAAAATTAATTTTTATTAAAACTATTTTAAAAACCACTAAGACCAATTAATGCTGGTTGCATGAGCATAAACAAGCTACTAATGGAAACCCACCTACCTACCCAACGTAACTCCTCTTTGCTGGCAACTATCGGTTGCCAGTAGCTCCTCAGCTAGGGGCAGAGCCTTATAAGCCCCACTCCCAGCCATTGCTGGAATTATTGACTAGCTTGATCTTGTAGACACTGGCTCTGTTGCTGGAAAGAATCAGTAAGTTCTCTTCAAATGAATCAATACATGACTGAAGGAAGTCAATGAGGAAAGCTAGCTCATGCTCACACTTCCTCTTCAGTGTTGTCCAGAAAAATGAAGGACGTTTCCCTGAGGCTTGTTTTGTTTTTCTCTGTGGCATCTGACCCAAAGTCTGAGAAAGAAATAGGATGATTATCTTCACTCTTGGGATCTCAGCTGGGAATTCGAACTTCAATAGGACCCAAGAGAAGGGCTTGCTTATATGAGCCAATCTGGGTTGATGACTGGATCTGGGAATGAGTGCCACGGTAGGCACTTGTTTAGTAAAAGAGGAGGAAAATATGATACTTGAGAAAAAAATCCAAACCAAACACCGCTTTACACATAATCACTACCTTCCTCCCCAGGGCCAGGACAAGTTTTAGTCTAGACCTGTGAAAGAGACAGCCTCCCCTGGCTCCCTTGGTGGCAGTGCTGGCACTGGATGGCCCTGTTGGAAGATGGCTGGCCTGTGTGTTGCTATGCCAGGCTCCTGGCAAAGCCCCCAACCCTCAATATTAAGATCATGCTTGCCCCAAGATGATCTTTCTCCCACCTCCATCTTTTTCAGGCACCCACCTCTCACCCTTTCCTCACAAAATATATATATATATATATATATATATATATATATATATATATATATATATGCTTCAGGACAAGACACATAGCCCAGGTTTGTCTTCTATAGCAACATAAATGGGAGATTCGGAGACAAGCGTCCAGTAGACCTAAGAGCTGTCACCACATGCCTGGGAAGGAAGATTGATGTCGGGAGCCAGGATGTGAACATACCCATGAATTGTCCTTTCGTGCCAAGGTAAACTGGATGGGGAAAACATGTGTCAAGGAGGCAGAGACTGGCTTGGCTGCAATTCCCAGAGCACCTGGGAAAGGGGGCCCCCTCCCTTAAATTCCAGTAACTTACAAAGCCATCCGAGCTACGACTCTTCCAGGCTCCCCTGCTCAAGAATAACTAATGTGGTTGAGTACTTCTTGTGCCTGTCATCTTTACCTGAGTTCTCATTTAACTTTGCAAACCTTTATAAGGTCAACACAATGACTCTCTCTCGCTTCAGACATGAGTAACACGAGTCCTAAGAAGGCTAACTTGTCCAAAGCCACAGAGCTCAGAACACAGATGTACGTGAACTATTCCCAGCATATCCCATCAGACTGCACCCAGAGGCAGGATTCAGGAAACCTTAAGTGAGAATAGCAGCCATGCCAGTTGGCTTCCCATGACAATATCTACCTCAGCCAATCGACTCATGAACAGCAAAAGTTTGTTTAGGCTCACAGTTGGAAGATTCTAGTCCTTGATGAGTTGGGCTTGTGGCAAGGTAGCACATTGGTTCCACAATCACTTTCAAGAAGTATCAGCCCAGTGATGTAAAGATCTCCCACTAGGCCCCTCCACTGAAAGGTTCCCCACCTCCTAAGAGGGGCACTTTGAGGACCAGGCCTTTAACACAAAAGCTTTTAAGAGATGATCAAGACACAAACTGCAGCAGTGATATATTCCCCTCTGCCCCACTAATGACATCTGCCAGCATTCAAGAACAGAACTACAGAGACTTTCATAAATAAACATGTTCTTCGGCCTCACATGACAGATTGGTTTTCAGAAGCCACTAAGAGGACATGAGCAAAGGAATGCAAGAGTTCTGCCTGCCTTTTGGTTTAAAGGTTTCAGTGGTGATCATTTGTAAAATGTGTGATGTATTTCTTTCCATCTTTTTCTGTGCTTCTGTAACTATAAGCAGAGACTCCCAGAGATACACTTTTGTGTTCTGCCTAACACAGTCACCATTACCAACATTGCTTCATGATCATTCTCCATCTTTCTGGAAGGCTATGAGGTTTGATGGTCAAGACCATGATCTGAGCTTTAAATGGCTCTGGCACCCAGTGGCTCTTGGTGTGTGTGTGTGTGTGTGTGTGTGTGTGTGTACACAAGTTTTCATGTATGGGTCTATAGATGTGCTCTTGGATATTATTCTGCAGGTTCTGCCTACTTTTTGTCTTTCTATATTTTTATTTTATTTCATTTCATTTCATTTCATTTCATTTCATTTCATTTCATTTCATTTTATTTTATTTTATTTTGGGACAGGGTTTCTCAACTGTCCTAAAACTTATCCAGGAGGCTATGCTGAGAGCACCCCATGATCCCCCTGCCTCTGCCTTCCCAGTACTGTAACTACAAGTGCACATCACCACACCTCAATTTTTTGTTTGTCTAATGTTTATTCTGGGGTTCAACTTGTGTCCTCTGCTTTACAGGACAACCACCTTACCAACTGAGTGACCTATCTCCCCAGATAAGCACTTTTTATGATTGATTTATTTATTGCTTTACTAAGGTTTGATTGTCAAATTTATTGGTAAGATGTCATTATAAATTATTTTACATTTGATAGGTACAAGGCTAGATTGTGAACCAGGAGACCCATCCAGTGGAGTTTCTGAGGGAGGCCTTCTAACACTACTGCCCAGAGAAATTGCCATTTCCACCCATAGGTATGAGTTAACCCTCTCACCCCCATAACCAAATGCATGATATGAAAAGAGGGCAGGGGAAGAATTTTGTTTGGCTTATATTTCAGAGAGTCTTGTCCATGATCCCTGCATCTCACGTTTTGGGGGTTCCTGTAAGGTCAGCAGGGGTTTGTGGTACAGGAGCTTCATGGTGGCCAAAGGGTAGACAAATAGGCACAAAGACAGAAGTTGGAGACTTTTAAGAGGTACCAAAAGCTATCTGTATGGCTAATTTTCCAAGTACAGGGCAGCAGTGTCCAGGTGATACCCGAGAATGAGAACAACGTCCCCTGAGCTCAGCTGTGTCTTGCTTACACCGTGACATTCACTCATGCATTCACTTGTATTCCTTTGGTATAAGAAGGGTAAGTACCACTGAGCTTTCCCGGGTCCACCCTGATTCCCATGGGTAACCCCAGAAGATGAGAGAGCCCGGAAGCATGATGCTCAGGCTGATTATGTAATAGCTACCTATACAGACAGACATATCGCACCATATCCTCACATGATTCTCAAATCAATCACCAGCAGCAGCAGCCCGCTCCTGCCAAGTGAAGTAATGGGCCTTGGGGAGAATGGCACAGTTTCCTACAGAAATTTGAAAGGCATTTGGAGCACAGAACGTCAAGAAAAGCATGGACCCCAAGAGAGGTTGGAGAGGGAATGCAAGAAAGCAGTGCTAAGAGCACAAGGTGCATCATGGGTATGACTTGGCCCAGGCAGGCCTCCTCCCGGAGGCTTGACTCTGGCTAGCCAGTTCACATGCTACTATCAAAGGCTCTAAGTAACAAGTGCTTCTTGCTGGGGGCTCAGCTCTGCCTCCTGTGCCAACAAGAGGACTCTGGAAGTCAGGTGGTGGCAGATAAGAGAGAGCTTGTCTATGGTTAAGTCAAGTAAACTTTACCTACAGAGCAACAGGACACTGCTCTGAGGCTCAGAGCTTCCCACCACTCTCAGCCTCCAGCCTGAACCCCTGCCCTCTTCAGTGAGCAGGGGTCACAGTGGTCACAGGCTGAGCTGCAGGCAGGGCTGGCTCTGCTGGAATCTGTGAAATGTCATATTCTCCCAGGGTGGTATTTCCCCCACTTTTTCCCCTGACTTTTTTTCCAGAAACAGGGCCTGTACCTCCACACCTCTGTCACACATATTGGTTCTGACAGCTCAAATTAATATGTCAGATGGCGAGCTCCTTGCTGGCGACAGGCCTTTTGACCCTATCAGCACAATCTGCTTCCCTGATTGAAAATCTCTGCGCCTCAAATTGATTCAGAGTTTCATAAACATCCCGCAGCCATGATGCAAGGAAGCCACAGATGAAAGGCCTCAGAGAGCTGAGTTTGCCTTTTTCTCCCTAATCCTTCAAGTCATAGGGGCCTAACACCAGGGCAGGACACACACCAGGGTTAAAAAAGGAAAGCCTAACATGGTAAACTAAGAGTCCCAGCGACCCCAAACTGGCTATATCCCCAACAAGAAACAGACTAGTGAAGAGCATATACACCATCAGATACTAGAAGGCCTGAGCTATGGGTCTCTGCCATCCCTTACTCTCTGACCTCGGAAAACTTTCTTTGACTCTCCGAAACATGGTTTTGTCTTTGTAAAAAGGAGGCTAATCATAACCACCTGGCAAAACTCACCAGGGCTGCCGTAAGGGGAGAGAAAGAGGAGGCATCGTGAGAGAAATTCAGAGAAAGCTGAGGGACGGTAACAATGCACAGAGGAGGGGCACAGCGAACACTCTGGAATGCTGACCATCCTGGATCTGGGAGATGGGTACACGAGAACCCACTGCATGCTCATCTCTAATTTCATCTGGTTATTTTTTTTTCCAACTACATTTTTTTTAAAGTTAGATCAGGTCATAAAGTGTGTGTGTGTGTGTGTGTGTGTGTGTGTGTTTTCCCTATAGAAAAATACCTATAGTAGGACAATATAGGGGGTGGGTGTCTGTGTGTCTGTCTGTGTGTCTGTCTGTGTGTCTGTCTTTCTTTCTGTCTGTATGTCTGTCTGTCTGTCTGTCTGTCTGTCTGTCTCTGAGTCTGTGTGTTCCACAGGAAAGGTCCTGCAGTGGGGAAGACATCTCTATGGGCACCATCTGTCTGCAAGGTAGCTTGCACATGGAAACCACACAACTTCTTCTGGCAGGCCCAGCATCCTACCTAGTCCCGAGCCTGGGACTGACCTGACAAGGGTGGTGACTGGTGTATTTTCCTGTGGTCTGCAGGAACAGTCTGTGCTTTCAGACCTCAAGTCTTGACACACAGAGTACACCAAGTAAATCCTTGGAGCCACCATATCCTGCCACTAAGCTAGGAAACTTCCAGTGCTTTCCATCCTGCGGTTGCCTTCCCTGGAGTATAAGCTCGAGGTCATTACTCACAGAGGTCACCTGAACAGCATCAATGAATGAAAAAGGCCAGCATCTGAGTCACATCTGAAGGCCCAGAGAAGGCTCTGGATCTGCCTCACAGGTAGTTCCGATAGTTGTTTGTACTTCATACAGTGCGGCTTGGAGCCAGGAAGTGGGGGCACATGCTTAAATCCCAACACTCAGGAGGCAGAAGCAGGTGGATCTTTATGAGTTCAAGGCTACTCTGGTCTACAGAGTAAGTCCCAGAAGAGCCAGGACTACACACAGAAACTCTGTCTCAAAAACCAAAATCAAACAAATGAGAGAAACAACAACAATAAAAAAAAATACAACAAAAACAACACAACACTTCCCGGTGTCCCAGCTCACTTGACGGTCAGTCCCTCCCCAGCAGCTTCCCGCAGTGGCAAGAATGTAACCAGTAACCATGGTTACTTCCAAACTTCTTGAGATGCTAAGGGCAACCTCTACCCCACACATCTTCCATAGTTTAAACCTAGAATACTCCCCACCATCTGATGTTCTGTACGGAGCCTGCGCCCATGTAATGACAGCTCCCCATCCGAGAGCACCCTTGGCTCCTCCTTAAACTCAGTGGGACATTACCAGGAAGGGCTCAGCTACTCTTTGGCTCTGGAGTGGCCTCCAAAGGTACATATGTTAATGGCTTGCTCCCAACTCGGTGCTATTGGAATATGATGAGACCTTTGACAGGTGGAGTTTAATAAGAGGTCTTCATGTCAGAGGAGGCATGCCCTTGAGAGGAATAGCAGAGTCCAGTCTCTTCCCTTCTTTCTTTTTTCTTGGCCATCATCAGGTGAGCAGGTTTTCTGCCATGCTTCCCTGTCATGAAGTGTCCCCTCACCACTGGCCCAACAATCAAGACAATTGGCCATAGACTGACACTTCCAAAATATCCAAATAAACCTTCCTCCTTTTCAAGTTGATTATTTCAAGTGTTTGGTTACAGTGCTGGAAATCTAATTAACACAGGTACCAGCATCCTCCCTGGAAAGAGATTGTCACTGTCACTAAAATGCCTACAAAGCACTCACATGTTTTGATCATCTAATCAATACTACAACCTGTGAGGCAACTCAGAAGGGCATTACTCTTCCCGTCCCATGGACAGAGAAACTGAGACCCAGTGAGGTGAAGAAAGTCACACAAGAATATACCACAGTAAGAGCAAGGTGTCCACTGAGCCCAGGGACCCTAAGTTTGCCTGGTTCACAGAGGGCTAGCCAGTCATTCCTCCTTTTACTCAGATGTCTCTCTTGACATTGGTCATGTTATTCATCACCCTCTCCAGCCTCAGCATCTCCTGAGCCAGGTGGCTGTTGAACAACATGTCACCTAGTTAGAGAAGCATGAGAAAATGCCACACATGGGGTAACTTATACAATGGAGGCAGGTTCGCTACAGACCTGGAGTGTGGAGGTCAGAGGTCAAGGTATCAATAGTATTGGTTTCTTTTGATAGATGAGGAAGGATCTGTTCCAGGCCTCCCTTATGTGCTAGGTATAGTTTAGATCATAACACCAGGTGAACCTCCTTATGGAGACGATTGCCCTAGCCTTTCTTGTCGACCTCTCATTAGAGATTGGACAACCTTTTTTCCTGGTGACCCCTTGAATTCTGGGAAGGGTAAGATCTCGAAAGGCAACAAGGTGGGGGCGGGCTGGCCTGTGAGTTAAAGGATTGTGGGGTTGCACAAGGATGCCGGGAGGATGTGTGGAGAGGACAGATACACCAAGGCTGACACACAATGGGGAAGCTGGCCCAGTGCCCCCATGGCCCACAAGGCTCTGGAGACTGTCATCCCACTGGCAGAGGGAAACAGGTGTGTCATAAAACACCACTGCCTACAAAGGACAATTACTACAGGATAATTGCTTCCCTAGTAATAAAAAACAAAACTTAGCTCCGGGCCTGTGAGCAAGTCACTTCCTCATCAGCAAAGGATGGAGGTCAGACTCAATAGCTGCCTACATCCCTTCCCGCTCTCAAGCTCTTGGGTCCAAGACTCCTCATAAATTTAATGGAACTGGTTAGGAGTTACTTGGAATTGGTTTATGGTCAGTGCTCAGATAAAACCATCTTCCTTCCTTGTCTGGTTCTTTCCAGATCCCATGGCTCTTGGAGGTTTTGGTTGCCTCTACTAGATTCCATGAAGGATAGGGGGTGGGGGAGGAAAGAGGTACTAAAGAAAGCTCCCATGAGTACTCCTGGAAAAGTCAAGGAGAGAGACTCCCATGCCTGTCAGCATGACTAAGATGCCTGTTGGCTTCCTGAGAACCTAGCCAGCCTCTTCTGAAGGCAGCAGGGTGGCTGCAAGCCCACTGAGAAAGGAAACACAAAACAGATCCCAGCATACATTGAAGTCTTGGTCTCCAACTTGAGCTTCCTGTGCTCTGCCACCTCCAGGAGCTGGGACTGACTCATACTAGAAAATGTTCCTTCCCTCAGTTCACCGGGTGTTAGCATTCTGTCTAAACTCCACCCCATAGATACCTGGCAATAGCCAGGTAGGCCTGACCCACTACAAAAGGGGCTGCTTGCCCCACCTCCTTCTCTCTCTCTTGCTCCTCTCCTGCTCTGTTCCCTCACCTCTTCCCCATTCCCTTCCCCCGCTTCTCTCCACATGCTCATGGCGGGCCTCTCCTCTCCTCTCCTCTCCTCTCCTCTCCTCTCCTCTCCTCTCCTCTCCTCTCTCTCTCTCTCTCTCTCTCTCTCTCTCTCTCTCTCTCTCTGCCTTTCTCCACCTCCACTACCCCCTTGACTCCCCTTCCCATACCCTGAATAAACTTTATTCTATACTGTACCATCATGTGGATGGTCCCTCAGGGGGAAGGGATGCCTCTTCATGGGCCCACTGAGTCACCCCCCTTCCCCCTATACTGACTACACCCCCAAAGAACATATCTCCCTTTATCTTTTTATAAACACAACCCTGGGGCTGGTACAGAAGAGGAAGAATAATGTCTACCCTCCTACCAGGCCCACCTCTCTTCTACTGCTATATCTACTAGCTCCCAAAGGTGATCCTGAGGCCGGTCCTCTCATCCCAGCATTCATGAGCTGAGTAATGTTCGAAGATGAGCATAGGGAAACCTCCCCTGCTTCTCCACGTCCATGCTCAGTGCCCCAGGGATGGAGAGAGAAGTAGCTCCCAACTCACCTAGGGAGTCAATTCTCCTGTCCCCTGGGGAGGCTGAGCCTGTACACAACCTCACAGCTGCGGAGGAGGAGGATGGGGTGGGGTTGAGAAAGCACAGGGAGGAGCAGGGATCAGCTGCCCACAAGGCCCCACGAAGAGCGCATGATAAGAAAAAGCCAGACTCCTGGGACCAACTCGAGATCTCTCCAGGGAAAGCCTGTCTTCCCCACAGTTTGACAGGGTGCTTTCCTCCTTAAAGAACTTTCCCTTACATCATCTAATGTGGGACTCGCCTCAGACTTAGGAGATGCTCAGGCAACTGCTGTCCTTATTTTACAACAGAGGAAATGATGAAATCAGACCACTAGATACACAATCACACTAGCAGTAAAGCCCAGGCCTACGTCCTCTGAAGCACTGGTTGACCTGTTACAACTGCTTGTGGCTCTAAACTCTAGCTTAGCTCCCATGACTGGTAGCAGACAAAGTCGAGTGAATGAGTCCCTTCTCCTTTTCTCAGACATTGGCGAGTCTATAAGAGTTCACGGATCCCCAGTGCTGCCTACTAGAAACCAGTTAGGAACTGGCCAGAAAGCCTGTGTAAAGAAAGCCGGGGAGATCATGCTATGGTTAGGAGTGTTTGTTGAGCACACATGAGGACCTGAGTTTGTACCCCAGAACCTGTGTACAACTTGGGGTTGTGATGGGGCAAAGAAAGAAGGGTCACTGGGTTTTTGCTGGCTGCTAGCCTTGCTACAGGTTTGGTAGTTTGGGTAAGAGTTTCCGTCTTGGGGAAATATGGATGGAGTACAGCATTCTCATATGTGTGCATGTGTGTGCACGTACACATGTACACACACACATATACACAGAGTGGATACAGGTCACCCAGACCCTTCCATCCACTGACTAGTAGTTGAACAAGGACAACAGACCTTTTCTGAGTAGTTAGTTACCTTTGGGTTGGTGGGGGGGCACAGAGTGACTTAGAGACATAAGTCTCCAAGGTCAAATGGACTGCATTTGAATGGGATCTGTCACTCCAATGTATGGCCTCAGGCAAATCCCCTGTCCTCTCTGAACACCCCGCTGCTTTGTTCTTTAGTAACTATAACAGCCACCACCAGCCTTGTCTCTTGGTATGCATCTGAGTCTAGTTACCAGGATTGGCTCCTTTAGCCCTTGGCACAATGCTACTCCATCAGGAGAGGAGAAACCTGTTCAAGGCTTCGTATCCCCTAATTGATGGGGTTGGGGTTCAAGACAGGAAAGCATGACCCCCAGACACCTGCTCTTAGACTCCATGTCTACCACAAGACATTTGTGCCAGGTGGGATAGGCCTTCATTGGGCTATGCTTATTTTTGCTATAATGCATATGACAGCACCATTTAAACCTTAACACCACCTGCCTGCCTGGTACCCAAAGTGACCTCAGATGAGACAAGCAGGTTGTCCCAGGCTACAACAATGTTCCCCTTGAACGTGCAGGCTGAGTTCTGTTTAGCTCTACGTCCTCATTGTCACAAGCTCCATGTTGACAACCCCTCCTAGCCTCATCGGCTGCTATCTATCTCTTCTGGCTTGGTTTACAGACACATCATATCCCTGGAGTCTTGGCCTTGACTCCCGGGCTCTCTCCTCCCCAAGTGTTGCCATCACCCGGGCAACGCTGACCTCTGCTTGGGAACTTGGTCCCTAGCTCGTGCCCTCAGTTCCCTGACTTCACAGTCAATACCTTTTGGCCCATCCCTCTTTAACCACTTTTTCCCAAGTTTCTGAACTCATCACTTACAAACCTTCTTTCTGGTCTTTCATGCATCCTTCCCTAAGCCTCTGACTCTGCCTCATCCACAGAACTATCTTTCTTTCTCCCATCTCTTCCTCCTGGCTGCAATTTCTTGTCCCCCTTACCCACAGTCCGGAAACCGCTACTTTGCCAATATCCCTAACTAATTCTAAACCATTTATCCAGCATGCTTAATTTGAACACCGTATACTTAGGTTTCCATCACTGTGTGAAAATATCTGGCAGAAATAACTTAGCTTATTTATTTTATGGCTTCAG
This sequence comes from Grammomys surdaster, assembly GCF_004785775.1. Classification (NCBI taxonomy): domain Eukaryota; kingdom Metazoa; phylum Chordata; class Mammalia; order Rodentia; family Muridae; genus Grammomys; species Grammomys surdaster. The sequence continues at coordinate 3,786,338 of NW_021604630.1, forward strand.
AGATTCGGGCCCTCACAGAAAAGGCATGGCAGAGAAGTCTGGTTTCTATCATAGTTGGCAAGGAAACACCCAGCAGGGCATGAAGCACTCATGGGTAATATGACCCCAAGAACCCACCTCCTGTGACCTACTTCCTCTATCCAGGTCTTACTGCCCCAGATTTTCACAGTTCTAAATAAGTGCCCCCACATGGAGACCACCCACACAAAGCAAAAGCCTGTCGGCATCCTTGGCTTTATAGATGATCCTTGTATCTAACACCAAGTCCCAAGCCAGAGGGACCCAACTATTTAGCAACATTGTAGCTTTGCAGTTCAGATCTCCAAGTGCAAAAGCAAAAGTTCTATAAAGCCCTGTAGGCTGGCTTCCCATACCAGCCTCAGACAACATCTTAGCACAACCTGTCAGGTCCTGAGCAACTAGCCACCTTCCTCTCTAGTCCTATCTCATTCACTCATTGTTCATTCAACAGGTTATTTTGAGCATCTTTCTCAAGCTTTAGCAGGAATGATGTCCTCTCCTGAGCACTGCAGCCAAGATCTCGGCATCAATATGGCTTCCTCTAGGCAGCCTTTGTTGGGCCACCCAAACTATACCTTGTCTGGCACCTTCCTTATGGTACTTGTTGCTGTGATATACTTAATTGTATGATCAGGATTGTCTCTCTTGCATCTCAGAGACTCAATAAACGTATCTATAAACATATCTTTTTTTTTTTTCAAAAAGGGAAAGACACACAGAAAGGCTTCATAGATCAGTGTGGAAATACACAGTGATGTGAAGCCGTTCTGCACCTCTGCCTGCATCTTGGCTCTCTCCATCTGTGTCTCTGGGATTGACTGACTGGGTCTGACTAACCAAGCTACTGGCCACTTCCTAAACTCAATGTATTTCTCCCTCCATCTCCCAAACAGATAAACAGCACCACTCTATAACTTCCAAAGGAAATACCAGAGCTTTCAGGAGTTACCCGAAAATTTAGAATCCCTATCTCCCCTCTGCTTGGATAACTATGAGCTTTTAACGCCCATGCCCACAAGGAAGCAAGCCAAGCCATGCACTTCTTCTTTGACCTTCTCGGTCCCCTGGTTAAAGCCATGAGACCACAGGCCTCACTTTTTATCTCAGCCCCTCCCCCACCCTGACCTTGCGTAGGATCCCACCTGCTCATCTCTGTACCTCTGCCTCTCTTGCTCGGGCCTAAAATCCTTGCTATTTTTTTTTTCAACAGCAGAGGGTGAGGCCAGGTCAGAGATCCAAGCAGGTCTGAGGGCCAACTTAAACTTAAACCTCTTTCTCCATCCCACCCAGCCAACCAGTGTGTGTATACGCTGGTATCCACACCAGACCAGGGTACTAAGGAGAGGAGTCTGCCCACTCCTTTGTGTTCTTCCCTTCTGTACATCCCCCAAATAATAACATTCCTAGGCCTGAGAAAGGATAGGCATATCCAAACACTAGCTGAGTTGAATAGAACTTACCAAAGGGCCAGCGAGATCGTTCAGTTCTATTAAAGAGAGATAGCTCAATTGGTAAGGTGCTTACATGGGCATGGTGGCATTTGCTTAGACCCTCAACACCAGGGAGACAGAGAGAGGCAGATCCCTGGGACTCATTGGCCAGCAAATCCTGCCTATCCAGCTAGTCTCAAGTCCCAGAAAGAGATCCTATCTCCAACAATAAGGCAGACAGCACCAAGGTTTCCTTTTGGACAGTCCCACATAGGCAGCATGCACAGGGTCCCGTTTCCAGGCTGCAGTTTTCCATTCCTGTGACACAATATCTGAGAAAAATCTACTTAAAAGGAAGAGACATTTTATTTGAACTCAGAGTTTGGGGACTTCTCTCTGTGGGCGGTTGGCTTTATTGTTTGGGAGCCTGTTGTTACGTCAGGATATCATGGCAGAAGTGTGTAGCAGAGAAATCTCGTTCAACCTGTGGCAGCTGAGAAGTAAAGAGACAGTGTTGACCCAAAATCCCTTTTGAGGACACATCCTAATGGCTTAATTTTCTTCCATGAGGTCCCACCTATCAAAGTTCTTCCACCCCCCAAGTCAGGGGCAGGAGCTGAACTTACACAGGTATCACAGGATATTTGAAGAAGCTTCCAAGACCCCAACTGAAGCAATGTGACTATCATTGTTACTACCAATGTTTCCTGAGGTCTACACAGTAGGCTCTACCAAAAACCCACACACCTCTGAGTTACAGCGGATTCTGAATGCTTTTTCTAAGACATGTACATGGCCCATTGTGATGTTTTCACCAATGAAAGCTCTCATACTTGAATGGCTGCCTTTTAAAAATATAATGAAGCTGAGAGTTCTCAGCACTCAGAGATCTTGTAGCCATTGTCACATCTTGGCCAAATGGTGGGGGTTTTGGTGTCATCAGTGGAAGTACAGCATTCATAGTCCATGATTCTTGATAACAACAAACAGCTGTGTTATTGAGCTCAATATATTCGACTATACTTTTCATTGCTTCCGTGTGCGCTCTGCAAAAGAAGTTTCACACATCTCTTGGTTACGGTGTCGCTCAGTGGCTTCAAGAGGCTATCTCAAGGGACTGACACTCCATGATGGTTCAGGACACATATCACCTCACATAGACCTCTGAGAGCACTGCCCATCCTCAGGCGCACACAAATGTACCTGAGGACGGGAGGAGGAATGGGGACTTATTGAACAGCCTGGAGGTTTGGCAATGTTTCCTTCCCCCCACCCATCCCGTCTGCATACACCTACACACGCTCATGAAATGTCCTCTGTTCAGATAAGATGCTCAGCTGCAATCTCCCACAGTAGAGAAAGGTTTGATTCAGCATTTCCTGACCTGACGATACACAGCAAGTATCAATCCAAAGATAGAAAGGGCTCCACCCACCCAGCCCTGGATAGAAAGGGCTCCACCCACTCAGCCCTCTCATCTTGATTCTGAGTTGTGGTCCAGCTGATTTTCAGGTTAGACTCCTTTAGGTTAGGCCTGCCTAGATGGGCTGGCCAAGGCCAGACTGAGTAAGGCACTTCAGACATAACTGTGTGGGAGAAAGTGTGACACTCAGGAGTGAATGTATCCACTCACTTGTGTACCCACATGAGGAGAGGTCCTCCCTAACAGGGCACATCCTGCTCCATAAACAGGACAGCTGGTCCCTGCAAGCAGACTAGAGTCCAGAACATTTTGCTTAGAGAAGAGGATCAATATTCTGATAACAGAGCCAGTCTGTATCAAAATACACACACGATAACCTGTGTATATCACAGTCAAGTTTACAAAATACCAGCTGTCCACGATGTCACTCATCTATTCCCCAGCAACCCAGTGAAGTGTCGGGCAAGGGTCCTATCTTGCTTTCAGATGAATCACAGAGTTGAAGCTACTTTTACAAGATCACACAATTGGTTGATGACCAATTGAGTTGAGCCACCACCCAAAATTGCCAACCCAGAGGGAAAACCATACATCTTTTTTTCCTTTCCTTTCCTTTCCTTTCCTTTCCTTTCCTTTCCTTTCCT
>NW_021604630.1:3789955-3810978 GCF_004785775.1 Grammomys surdaster
ACACACACACACATGCACACACTCGTGCACACATTCACACACACGCAGACACACAGACGCATAGGAACAGCTGTAAATCCATAGACCGCCCCCCCCCCCCCCGTTGCAAGACAGAGCAATACCCTTAGATCTTCTTTAATTCCAATTCTCTCAGTCAACCAAAGGGCCTAGTGGAGACCGCCCGCCATCTTTGCCCACCTGGGAAACAGTGTTGCAACTCTTCCGACCTGAGGTAACCTCTCTCCCAGCTCCAGGCAACTCCTAGCTCCGCATGCTGTGGCTTTTGCTTGGCCGTGTCTGCCCTGACTTCATGTCAGGCTCCAGGATTCTTCTCTAAAGTGTCTCTGTCTCTCTATCTCTCCATGTACAAAGCCTCAGATGACTTTAAATCCCTCTGTCCTCTTTGTATTTCCAGTAAGTTCCAGTGGTACATGTTCTTGGTTGGATCTCCCTGAACTCTACCCAGTGTTCAAAAGAATCCACAGAGAGAACACCACGGTTACTTAATGACCAAAACAAGGGGGCCTGGCCCTGCAGCAGAAGTCTCTTCCCCTGCCTCGTGTGTGGCCGTAGACTTGAGTTCCTCAAGGTTGGAAGGCTGTCTCTCTGTCTCACCACCCTGCAGGCAGCACCAGGCCTGGGACGGGGGTGGGGGGGTGGGGGGGTGGGGGGGTGGGGGGGTGGGGGGGGTCACAAACTGCCTGTATCAGACACTTGGACCTTAAAGTTCTCATCCATCGTCTCGTGTTCTCCAACCATGGGGAAAGAGAGCAGAAAAAAATAGACAGGACGGCAAGTGTTTGGGGGGGGGGGGTGACCACATCACTCCATCTGGCTGCTCTGTTTTTAAACCTGTCTGCAGGTTTTCCATTTTTAAGCCAGTCTGACTCCATCTTTCAGTCAGCCCTTCTCTCCTACAGCTCCTGATAAACAGGCTGCAGACTGCAGATACTGAGCGGCTAATTCAGGAAGCGGTGCCCAGCCTTTATTGCCCAACAGGGTAGGCAAGAGTCAAGAATTTAAAGGGTGAGGATCATAAGTCCCTGATTGCCCCCTCTTCCTACCAGAGCTAGAAGTATTCCACTGGCCGGGAATACAGCCCAGCTCTGTATAGCTGACGAGGAAATTCACAGCTGGGTAATGAAGTGCCTGCTAGCACGTCTGAGACCCTGGACTGTGTCCCCAACACTTTTTGAGGGTATGTGTGTACGTGCACACGCACATACACACACACACACACACACACACACACCTGAAGAGCAAAACTGACTAAATTCATACTAAGGTGTAAATATGGGTGCTTTTGTGTCAGCCAATTGATGAGGATATTCCTTCCAAAGAAGAGAAGGACTCGGAGGACACAATATTTGGATGGAGACAGCAATGTGTTAGCAACCAGGAGAGGGAAATCTGGCCCCAGCCTTCCTCAGACTGCTCTTAGGAAATCTGTCCTCTCTGTTTCTTTGAGTGTAATTTCCAAGGCTATAAAACAGAATAGTTTCAACCAGATAGTCTCCAAGAACCTCTTAAGATCCTATTTCAGTTTTTCCTCCAGCCTATTTGGTATTGTGTTCCTAACCCAGCACTGTGAGTATACCAACCGTTTATCATGACTGTGCCTCCAAGTTCCCATTGTTCAGAGCATGAGTCAAACAATACCTGCCAGGAAGCTTTAGAAGCCAAGGTCATCACAACCTTAAGAAACACAGTGCACTCCTATTGACAAACAGGCCGTCCTTAAGGAGGAGCATGCCATGGGCTGAGAAATGCCACTTCCCAATCACATGAGCAGCGTGTGGCGTATACCGCACAAACTCAGTGCAGTGGCCATGATGTCATCAGACAATATATTGATTGGGTCTGTCCTCGTGTGAGTGGCCTGTTGTTGATCAAAGCGCCACTTCTGCTCCTTTGGAAGAAGAGCAGAAGCTTGGTTAGACAAAAACAACCTTTGTGGCACTTTGTGTGAGGTGGCAGTCACCCTCTGATGTGTACAGTGATTAACCACTGTGGTTCTCTTCGCCACCTGTGACCTGATTTACTCTTCTCTGTGTGAAGAGCCACGTTACCTGTGTGAAGTAAATGAGGCAGGAATGATTGTCCTATTTCAAGCACTGGGAAAGTAGTATCGGATGGGGGAACGGAGCTGGCTATGTGGCAGCCAACATGGAAATGAAGTTTGGGTGTTCTATTCTGTTCAGGTCCCCACTACGCTGCCGCCACCTCTCTCTTCTATTTTCTACCCCTGGTTCGGATTTGGAAGCAAAAGCTGGGAAGATGAATCTCAGAAGGAAACCTGCCTGCATACCTGGTCTAAGGCTACCTGAGAGCTCTGCCTCCTAGCTCTTACACTGGTGCCTAGTAGCAGAACCCAGCCAAATTCCTGCTAGCTACTACTGGCCCTTGTACAAGGACCTGGTCCCACAGCTCTGCCAGCAGCAAGGGGACTAGCTCTTCCTCTCTCTGGCTAGTCAAAGCCAAGGTTCACTCTGGAATTGCAAAACTGATGGACATTGGCTCTGACTAATCAATCAAGGCAGGTAGAGGTTAGATAAGAACTACACAGTGAAAGAGGCGGGCAGAGACCCAGGAAAGGGGGGGGAGCAGGAGAAAGGAGGAGGGGGGGCAGAAGAAAGCTGCTGTAATAACAGGGTAATTGCCCTGTTTAGGATTATACTCTGCCAGCATTTCACTAAACTTTATGACACCCAATGACAAGTTAATAAGCTAGATACCCCACTGTGCATTTAACAGATGCCCGGAGCCTCCTTGTGTAGGGAGGTAACCTTCATCCCACCCCAGCTCAGGAAAAGAAAAAAAAAAAGACACCTCAAGGTGTTGGGGGTAGGGATCCAAGAAGTGGGGAAACTGGTTATTTCTGTTGTCAAAATGGCCCCAGCAATAAATCACCATTAATAATACTGACATCTATCAAAGAGGAGACCTGGTTGCCAAGGCCTTTGAAGTAGAAGCACCTATAATTTCCTACCTGTGAAAGGTACCTTTGTGCATGTGTTAGGCTGGAGTTGACATGGAAGAGAGGTGGAGGAGTTCAGAACTTCCGCCCACCCATCCCACTAGGAACGCAGAGCAGAGCACATATGCAATGCCCTCTGCCCCCTTGCCTGTGCCTGGTCTGACTCCTGACTCTTCACAGGCTTCAAGCTGAGGCCAGTGAGACTCCCCAACCCAGATAGCTGGGGATTAATGAGGAGGGACTAGACCCAGGCAGATCTAGGAGCCTCTAGCCCTATCAACAGACTGGCTTTCCCAGGGAAATGATACCCTCTATCTACCTACTGCATAACCTCCAAGAAGGCAGACCTGGGTAGCTGAGGGCTATGGGCAGTGGTCCCTCAGAATGACTGTGTGAATGAGGAAGCCTCCTTCTTTCAGGGTCCCCAGAAAGGACCCCAGGAAGTCTCAGAAAAGCTGGTCCTGGTTCCTTCTCAGCTGCTGGCATGTTTTTCAGCAAGTCTCAAGGGAAGAAGAGCCTGGATAAGGAGCTGTGGCTGATATGACAAAAGTCACAGGCTGGCAAATCAAAGGACAAACACCACCTCACAGAGTTGGAGATTACAAAGTCCAAGAGGTGGTGGTTTACTCCCCGAACTTGAGTTTGGGGCCACCCTGGTCTATTGAGTGAGCTCCAGAACAGCCAGGGATATACAAAGAAACCCTGAATCCAAAAAGGGGGGAGGAGTTGGGAGCTTCTCATTGGCTTAGAGGTGGTCACCTTCAGTCTGTGTTCATCCCCTCACAGCTTCCTGTATCCTGCCTCAGTCTCTTACCAAGGCATCAGCCATATTGGGCCAAGTCCATTCCAACAACTTCAATTTATTTTAATAACCATGTTAACCACTAGTATTCAAAAGCATATTTAAGGTCCCAGGGTAGGACTTCAGTGTATAAATTGAGAGGAGCCAGTTCCTCCCATAACAAAGCCTCATAGCTGAGCCTTGACATGAAGACTCTGGATGCCCCCAGACTGCTGTCAGCATCTGAGATTCTCATCTTCTGGAACTGAGACAGGCTTTTCTCTCAGGCACTCATCCCCTGCACCTGGGGTAGTTTGTCTGGCCACACCTTACCCAGAGTGGGACGATCCCCTGCTCCTGTCTCCCAGGTGGATCCTCTTTAATGTGACTTGGACTGCAAAACCCAATGTGCCTCTAAAGTAAACATTTGTTGGGACAATCTTTGCCCCACTGTGTATCCAGGAAAGTAATACAAATGAGGCGACCCATCATTTGCTCAGGGCCAACAGCTAGCAAATGAAGGTCCAAGCCCATCATCCAACAGGCATTGGATTAGACTGCGGTGATTCTCAACCTGGTGGGTCAAGACCCTCTCACATAACCCTTTCACAGAGGATACCAAAAACCATCAGAAAACACCGATATTTACAGTTCATAACAGTAGCAGAATTACAGTTATGAAGTACCCACAAAAGTAATTTTATAGTTGAGGGTCACCACAACATAAAGAACTGTATTAAAGGGTCGTAGCATTAGGAAGGTTGAGAACCACTGCCTTTGGGTGTATGAGGTTCTGAATTTGTTTACCTGACCTCTAATCATTTGTCTATGTAGGAAAAGATACACAGGACCAGCACACACACACACACACACACACACACACACACACACTCATTCATGCGCACATGCTATGCCCCTCTCCTGCCTTCTCCCCAACAAGGGCCCTGGGCTCTGGTGGTGCTCTAGGGATGAACTGGCCACAGTGGTTCTTAGGAAGACAGCTTGTTGGCAGAAGTGGAAACAGATGGAATAGAGGACATTTTTTTCTTTGAGGTCCAAAAAGCTGTCAACCCTCTTCAGCTGCCCTGGGACCTGACTGCCACCAAGAGGGATTAGCGGCCCAGACTGTCCTGATCTCAGCTTCTAGCAAACTTAGGGAGCTGTTCAGCCCTGAGCTCCAAAAGATTTGAGGAGCGACTGTGGCCTTTAGCCTCCAGGAACAAAGGAGTCCAGGACGGAATTTGGGCTCTGTGTCCCTAAAGCCTTTGACCATTAGGGAAAGGGACACGGGTGTGTGGAACCAAGAACCCTGGGACCTAGAGATCGTCTGCTGGGGAAAACATGAGGTCAGCTAGGAAAGAGGCGAAAAGGTGTGGGCTGAGTCTGTGTAGTACTGCCCTGGGAGTCACCTGGGTTTCTAAACATTATCGCCCTGTTTCTCTGCACAAGGATTTAGAGAAAGAGAAAGGAGAACGAGCCACTTGGAGCTGAGTCAGAAAGGAAGTGTGCCCAGCAGCCCTGCGAACTGTTGTCCCTCCTTGTTGTTGATACTGTTGCTCTGAGTGACAGGGCTGGTTGACTGCCTGGTTATGTTTTGTCCCTGCCCCCCTCCCCCTTTCAGAAGGGACGGAAGGCCAAGAGTCTACCCGGTCACCAATCTCAAAGTTCTTGTCTTCAACTTGGCCCCTCTGAGACAGCAGGAAATCCACCTCTCTTGCTGATTTAAGAGAAATCCCCAAGGCATGTGCTTCTGCGGTGCAGTCTGTAATCCCAACAACCAGATACAGGAGGTCTAAGAAATCAAGGCCAGCCTGGGCTAAATAGTTAGAGTTCCCCCAACCACCACCACCCCCCAAAAAAAAAAAGGAAAGGAAAGAAAACGCACCCTGGAAACAAAGCTACATCCAAGGCCAAAGAGGTTGCCTGAGAAATCAACTCTCAGCTAATGCCAGAAACTGTTCCTTTCAGTTCTGCAGCTTCTGCCATGTGCAGCCAGGGCCATAGAAGAGCTTTCTCTGAACAAATTCAACAAGCAAGATCTCCGCCCTCTGGGATCCAGAGTGTGGAGAGACATCAGGAACTCTTGCAAAGACTCCTAATAAACGTGGAGCTACTCATCGCGCCTAACCAGGCAGGCCGTGGCCGACAAGCGGAAGAAGAGATACATATTCGCTGAGCACCAAATTGAGTCTAATGACCCTGGCCTGTCTCACAGGGTCATCTTGAGAAATTGCTGATGTCGGAGGACGAGCATAAGCAGCTGTTCTCCATTTGCACTCAACAAGAGAAAGGGGCCTTAAATTACAGCAGGAGGGAAGCAGGTTAAAACCCTCAGAAGAGCTTCCTGGCTCAGAGGCTCGCAGAGAGCTCGTAGTGCGTTATCACGGGATCTCGGCAGACAGCCTCTTTCCAATCAGACTCTGAAGGGGAATAAGGCTGCTGATCTGCCAGGAGGCTGCATCAGGAAATTTGTTAGGTCATTGATCCTTTTTCCTGGAGCTTTGGACTGCGTGCCCATGGCCCCAGGCATTGCTGGGCACCGGATGACTTTGGTATCTCCTCCCATTAAAAACACTGAAAGAGCCAAGTATGGCGGCACACGAACTTAACCCCAGCACTCGGGAGGCAGAAGCAGGTGGATCTCTGTGAGTTCAAGGTCAGCTTGGTCTATATAGTGAGTTTCTGGTCAGCCAGGGCTACATACTAAGACACTGTTTCAAAAGAAGAAAAAGCTGGAAAAGAGAGTCCCCCAAGGGTATCAGGGACAACACTCAAGACTTTGCTTGTAGTAGTCAACCATAATAGCGAGAAGAGCCAGTATGGAGATCCAAACAAATATTTACAAGGCAACAGCCAGAAGTGCATCCCTAGCCCTTTAAGTTGAGTGAGCTGCCCCATAGTGCCAGCATGAGCAAACAGGTCTCTGGTCCTAACATGTAGAGTCAAAGGGAGACAACATAATCAGAGCATGTTTTTGCCATGGAAAAATCCACCCATTTTACAGATGGGAAGGCTGAGGCCTGACCATAGGCAGTGTCTTTACATAGTTACTCTGGAAGAGGAAAATCCTGGTTAGGAGCCTGATGTCACTCACCAGCTCAACAACCTCAGGGGAGTCATTTAACAAGCTCCAGCCCTTCCTAAACTTCCGGAGCAGTGAGGAAGTTAAACCTCACACACAGGGTGCTGCCATCCACTCAGGGCCATAGAGCAGTGACCGCTGTCCCACGGTCCTCTTTCTCCACCTCTAGCCCTTCCTGTCAGTCTGTCTGCTGCAGGAAGTCGGTCCTGTAGATACTCAGGAGACCAGAAATAGCAAAGGTGCTCACCAACACTGCTGTTCTTGTAGATCAGGAAATGGAGGGAGCTATCAGGTAAGAATGCTTGAGAAAGGGGACAGAGGAGGAGGCTGAGGCCAACACTGTTGACCTTCCACAGGGATAGGGGTCTTCTGTGATCCCTGGCTACCAGGAGAATGGATTATGTATGCACCTGAAAGCCCAGTGGAACAAAGCAGGTCTTTGGCCCCAAGTCCTCATTTCCACAGGCCCAGGCACTTGGCAGGTACCACTGGGCTACACCCCTAACCATTGATTAACACACACACTGATTAACATCCTCCCAGGGATGGAGGGCATCTGTTGGACAGTTTGCCTCCCCAGCCCCACCCTGAGATAGTCCTCTGTCTGCTCGCCCCTCTAGCACAAGACATACAGACATATCCTGAGCAGTTCTCGTTCCTGAAGTTCTGGGTGAGCGTCCCAGCTCAGTTACAAGACGTCCATGGTGACTCATTTTTACAGAGGGAGAAACTGAGGGTCAGTGACGTAGGCAACCTACCCTAGCTACACAAGGAGCTAAAGTGGCAAATCTAGAGAGTAAACCCCAGGCCCTGAAGTTATAAAGCTTCTGCTTTCCTAGAAGAGCACCCCTAACTTCCCATCATGCCTTTCTCTTCCAGTGCTTTTGAAGGTGCTTTTCAGTTCTGTTTGGTTTTGTATTCTTATTTCTTTTCAGTTCCAGAAACCCTTTCCCTGCTTTGTTTTGCTTCATTTTGGTTGCTACTGGTTTCTTTTGCAGCCTTGAGATAGCCACTGGGAGCTTGTGCATGCTAGACAGGTCTTCTGCCTCTGAGCTTTATGTCAACCTGGACTTCTGAGGGTCCAGATCTGACCTAATGAGTCCTCTGACCATCCCCTTACTCACCAACAGGATACTGCCCTGTCTGCCTCACCATCCTCCGGGTCTGAGATATGCTTGCAGAGAGGGCCTCTCTAAAGGGCCTGCCCATTCTAGTAACCTTCACTTGCCCTGTTAAACTTTGAGACACCCTCCCTACCCATGTGAGGGCCCAGACTACGATGCCAGGCCTCCTGGAAACACCTCCAGGTTTGCAGGGAAACGGTAACACTGAGTGATTGGCCTTCACATTCCTATTTCTAAACTGAGGGTGTGTATGGGTACATCACTAGGCTCTGTCTGGAATCGGACAAGTTAATACAGCAAAGCCTGCTCGTGGTTAGTACATTGCACATTGCTGAACAAAAACAGATGCCTACAAGCCTTCAAATTTAAAACTCACGGGACAGAAACACAGTCACAGCTCAGCAAATCCTAAGACGGAAAAAGTAACTTCCTCCCAAAGTTAGCATTCTACCACTGCGTGTGAGCATATAGCCTTTGAATACCTGTAAGAACAGAGAGCTCACTACCTAACAGGGAGATTATCCCAATATTAAGTCCATTTGATTTAATTGTACCCTTCCTTGAGAAAAAGCCAACCTGATACAGCTTCCACCTCCAGCCCCTCCTCCTGCTCCCTCTCCCTGACAGCCGAGGTTCACATTCTATATTCTATACACTCTACCCTGGGCAGCCTCAGCTTCGTAGGGTGATTCAAAGTAGTTTTCCAGGGTAATGGAAACAGACCTGGCACATTCCTCCTGGTGCCTGCACCTTCCCTCTCCAAGCCCCAGGGCCAGCATACCAGCAAGCGGCCTCGCTGACAGTTCCCAGGGCACCACTCAGCCTAGAGGGTGGGGCCTGGTGACAGAGCAGAGCAGACAGTGAGCTTCACGGATATCCTCAGAGTACATCCTAGATCAGGGAAGGGAGCTGCCTAGAGTCTGCCCTGATGCCACAGGACAGTCAGGAGGGCTAGATACAGGCATCTCAGTGTGCATCTGTAGGAGGCATGAAGATCTCTTCGGGCCCTTTTAAGGGCTTCCAGTTTGGGGTTAAGTATTGCCATCTTGCTCTGTTCCTTCATGCAGTGAAAAATTGGTGGGAGAAATAATGAACCCATAAGGCTTACAAAGCTTGGTGTGAATGGGGCTGCCAGACTTTTATGGCAGGGAGGGAACAAACCTGGGAAGACTGAGGCTTCTGGCAAATGAAAAACAGGACATGACGGGTCAAGCCTGCCAGTCAAACTCCTCTGCCTTTCAGCTCGACTGCAGGGATTGAGGAAAAGATAACTGTGCTTAATGTAGGGCCTGCCATGCAACAAGCACTGCCCCTAAAGAAACCTAGTTGAATTTGTTCAATCCCACCCACACTCTGAGATGATGATGCTGTGGTCCTCATTTACAAATAAAAAGATCAGGATGGAGAGAGGGATTTACTGTCTGCCTAAAGTCATACAACTAGAAAGTGATGTATCAAATCTTTCCTACTGTAGGACCAGACCATACTCTCTCCTGGTGTTACACATGGCCTGAGAGCCCTAGCATCAGGCTGGAGGATAGTCCAAACATAGGAAACAATCTGCATTGAGGTTAGGAACCTCAATGGGTTTTGACCAGTCCTATACCTGGCTCTGCCTTTCACTAGCTTGGATTCCTCACTGACCTTCAGTTTCTTCCTCTGTAAAATGAAGGTACCAACAACACACACCTTCCCTGTGTCTGGGCAATGGGTCACTATTTGTAAATAAGTCACAAACGTGAAAGAGTTGCAGAGAGTCTAGACAGGCCAGGAGAGGTCAGGGCATGGATGAGGAGAGTTCAGTGTACTGAAACATATCTGTAATTACAACACTCGGGATGCTGAGGCTGGAGGATCTTGGACACACAGCCAGTCTGGGAAACGGAGTGACATTTATCTCAAAAGAAGTATTTATCAATGAGCAAGGGGGCCTTCCATGTGAAGCTTTCCCAGCCTTTTCAAGTCAAAACAGGCTGGAAAACAGAAGGAAAACCAGACTGCTGTCTTCAGGGCTTCTCTTTAGATCAGGGGGAATCCCCTTACAAGGTCTCTGGGGCAGTTACAGGTTTTCCCAGTTGTTTAGAGGTGTTAAGGCTCTAGGCTTCTCATCATCCCCTGAATCATGGTGCCGAAGGGCAGGGCCGATAGGGCCCAGCCTCCTTCACCCTGGTGACCTCAGAGGAGTTCCAGGAGTAGAAATAAGCCCAAGTCATTGCAGTACATGTGAAGGAGATGCAAGTCTTCCATGACCAGGCACTGAGAGATTTGGAGGGAGGAGGTCTATGTCTATGTCTGCAAGAAGACAAGAACGCAGGCCTAGGAAGAAATGGCAGGCTTCGTCTTCCATGCCTAAGGCCCAAGCCACTGCTCCAGCACACACCAACATGTCTGGATCCAAAGCGGGGAAACACTCCTAAACAGGACTGTTTTCATTCTGCTATTAGGCTGGAAAGAGAAAGAAATAGAAAGACAGGCAGACTCCACTGGTATTTGGCAAATGCCAGGGTTTCCCCTACTGCTAGACGCTTGGAGGCCTGCTGGTTTATCAGCAAGCATCTGGGATGTTGCTTTCCAACCTACTGTGGAAAGAGACCGAAAGCCTACATGCATCCAGCTCAACTGCTACCACCAGGCACCTGCCATGAACAGGTCCCTGGGGAGACAGGAGGATGGACTACTGCAGCCCCTACCCAAGGGGTTTCTAGGTCAAAGTCCAGGGGGACAGAAAGTAAACAAATAACCCTAGTAAGTAGAATCGTGGTCAGCTCTACATGAAAGCATCAAACAAAATGGTGCAGAAAGCTGGGAAAGAAAATTGTGACCCAAAGGCAAGAAAGGTGTCTGGATTTCTAGAGAGTGATCTGGAAGAGTCACCAAAAGGCTAAAAAAAAAGAAGAAAAAAAAAGAGTTCATAACCTTTGACCTAGAAACCCAACTGATCATTTAATGATCAGTTCTGAGGACATATTCAGAGGTATGCAAGAAGATTCATGTATTCACATTGTATGTGTGTTGTATATTATGGAAGAGCCAGGAAGCAAGACAGGTCATGAATGCAGCCTATGAGAGACAGGCACAGCACAGGAGGTTTTTAGAGAGAAGAGAAGGTGCAAAGACATTTGTGGCAAACCTGAAGCCAGACACTCAAAGGAGAGACATCAGCAAGGAACATGACAGCCAAACCTTGTGGCTGTCAGGCTCAGGCTGGCCTCTGGGGTCCACACTAAGGCCTCTGGAAGTAGAACGGTATATTGTGACTGTGTTTTCCAGAAAAGCACATAGAGGGTGTATAGTCTGTCCACAGTATGTATACATGTTAACATGTATTTGCAGTATGTACACGTGTTAACATGTATTTGCAGTATGTACATGTATTAACATATATATTTACTCATTTAACCTTTCCCATCTTGCAATTAAGGAAAGCTGAGACCCAGACTGAAGTACAGCTAATAGAAGCAAAGTCATTCTACTCTGGGACATTAATCTAATGCCACAGTTGAAGAGGACTGAGTGGGGCTGTTAGCAACCATGACCAAGGTTGGGTAGGGAAACAGAAGGTTAGCACTGCCCACTGAAAAGCAAGGCCATATCAGTAGGACTTGGTGCTCGATGAGGGTGAGGAGGTATGGGGAGGAATATGGGGGTGACGAAGATGTCAGGAATAACTCCCGGGCCTCTGGATTCACTCCTCAGATTTGGGAAAAAGCATCAAACACATAGATGTGCAAACTATACGTGCACACAAGGCATCAATGCCATGTAAAGGCTTAGTGTGCCTATTAAACAAAGGATGGAAGAAGATGCAGTATATCAGTGACGATGACTGTTTGGAATGGGATGGTGGTGGCTTTTAAAAAAAAATGTATATTTTCTGATTCTTTTTTTAAATGGGGACACATCATTTCTGGAATCTGAGTAAAGCTGCTTCTGCCTTGGAACGATGTGTGCATCTGTGTGTGCAGTGTGTACCAGACTGTACTTGGGCTGCTGTGTGTTCACAAACCCTCTCCATCCCTACCAGGGCTTCAGGCCTGGCATCACTTCCTAGTCACCTGGGAAAAATAAAGAAACTCCATGTCCCTGAGAGTGATCCCTGGAAAAGATGTTCACATACCTGGCAAGTGTCAGAAGGATACTGGCTATCTCCATGACATTTGAAGAGCTCCTTCTGGGTTCTAGAAAGAATGGTAGCCACCACGGAGTCATCAGACTCTAGCTCACGGTCATCCAAAATGGTAATCATGACAACCAACTCCCAGGGTCATGAGATGGTCAAACAGCCCTGAGTGGGGACCATGGGGGCTGGCATACCACTAAAGTGATAACTGTGACATTCATAGTCATGGTTAAATATGTGAATGGGACAATAACCTCTTAAACAAGCACGTGTACACATGCAACTGCTCACACGTGTGTCCTTACAACACAGCAAGCTGATAATTACAGCTGAGGACCACTAGTCATTTAGCAAACAATTGCACTTGAGCCTTGTGTTCATTAATTACTTCATAACACAAACAAGCTAAGTTTTACTGCCCGGTTCTTACAGGTGGTAAGAGTGAGTCATGAGTGTCTGAATGTCTCCTGGAGACATACATATATTAATAAGCAGTGTCTGGAACCCAGTTCTGAGCCAGATGCTCCTCCCCTGGCCACACAAGCCCCCAAGACACCTAACACTCACCTACTGAGCCATAGCTCAGTTTCCACACTTCCCATGCGGCAGCTCAGGAATCAGACCGTTAGTGAGGGAGACGCTAAGTGAAGAGTCAGGTAGGCCAATAAGACAGGGCTCCTCCCTCAAAGCAAGGTGGTCCGTCCCTGTTCCCAGCACTCAGGCAGTTGAGACAGGAGGGCCTTGAGCTCCAGACCAGCCTGGGCTACACATAGCAAGACCTTCTCTCAAAGCAAATCTAAAAGCTAGCACACATACGTCCTCACTCTAATCTGTATTACCTCCTGCTTTTGGCTGGGGCTGAGATCAGAACCACTTGTCTGCCTGCCTGTCAGAACTACACAGTGTCCTGAAGACCAGCAGCCTTAGCAGATCCTGGGTCTAAGCAGGCACAAGAGCTGCCCAGGCTATTCTAAGTCTGCCCTAGCCCCAGGCCACTGTCATGTCAACCTAGCAGAAAGAGGGAAAATGTATTCACGGGTATGAGGAGGGGAGACAAACACTAAACCCCAGCTCTGAGCTCTTCCAAACTTGATCTGATCTCAGCCAACTAGCCTGCCCTCTGCTGAGGCCACAGGCTGCTGGCCATCTGCCAGCCTTCAAATGTCGCCTTTAGCTTGGAGAACCCAGCAGCTCTGAGGTACTGACCTTCCTGCCAGAGCCATGGCAGACACCTGTCACGGACTTGAGTACTAACGACAGGCCTGAGTGAGTGGCATTGAGTTTAGCAGCTGCGCTAGTGGCATGCCCTTCGAAGGTCAGTGGTGCACATTTATGCAGCCTTGGGGGAGCGCAGGGGCGGGGCCTATCACCCTTCAAGCCGAGCAGGTGGCTCCATTACTTGCACTCAGGTCTTCCCAGCCATACGTGTAATTGACATCCCTCTGGGACTTTTTTTTTTCTTTTGTCCTATGGAACAGAAGGAAGAGGAGAGAAAGGAAACTGTAATTTGCCTCTTGAAGCCCTGTTGACCTGCCCAGGACAGTTGAGTGAGCCCTCCTGACACTTCAGGAGGGGCTTGTAGATCACAGAACAGCGACTCCCAGAAGGTTCTTCCCTCACCAACTGTGAGCCATGCCCCACTCACTCCAGGAGGCCAAGTCTACATTCCTGTACTGAGCTCCACAGAGCAGCTTGTCCTGCTAGACACATGGGCGGCCTCTGCCTTCCTTCCTGTCCAGCTCCCCAGATCTTTTAATCTTTGCTACAGTACCTCCTGGCCACCCTCAGAAAGCCACCTGTCTCTACCCAGGGGCTCTGAGATGTCATGGCAGAGCACACAGAAAATTTAAACTATAGGCTCTCCAAAAGGAGGAATCATCACCAAAATCCAAGTCCAAGGCTGGTTCAGAAGGTACTAGATTGCAGGAAATGAGTATCTATACAGTCCTCTCTGTGACACACACCCTAAGGGAAACACTCCTAGAGACCTGGAAGATGCCTGGAACTTTGTTTCCTATACGTGTACGTATGAAGGCTTATAGATTAGGCACAGTAAAAGAGAAAAACTACAATACTACTAATAAAATAGAACAATTATAACTTTCTATAATAAAAGTTATATGTGAATTCTTCCTTTCTTGGTCTCCGTCTCCCTCCCTCCCCTGGCTCTCTTCTCATGCGTTCTCCTATGATGATGTGAGGTGTCACAGTGCTGAAGCTGACCATAGATAGTCAAAGCCTGAAGTCATGGGCTGCAAAACCAAGGGTAAGGGGACCACTGTAGCTGCCACATGCATGACATATCTTCATAGAGAGCAAAGCATGACGGCTTCCCTTTTGTTTTGTTAGCGGTTAGGAGGAATCCATGAAGAATCCAGATTGTTGCACATCCTGAGCTGGAAACTTGGGAGTGGAAAGCTGTGTCCGTGAAGAGTCCCTGCTGCAAAGGACACGGTGAGAGAATACCAGAAAAGAGAGGTTGGAGCTGCTTGGGCCGAGGAGATGGCTCAGCAGGTAAAGGACTAGCTTACAATCAAGAAGACCCAGGTTCAAGGCCCCAAACCTGTGGGACAGTGCAATGCTGTGGCACACACCTGTACCCAAAGCACTCCTGTAGCAAGATGGGAACCAGGGGCAGGAAAATGGCCCACGTGTGCATGGGCCAGCTAATACAGGTGTAAAGAAACTACAGGGAGGAGAACAGCAAGCCTTGAAGGACGTCCTCTGACCTGTACATATGAGGACTGCAAAAACATAAACACTAAATAGCGTGTGTGTATGTGTGTATGTATAGACATAGACATATATATTATATACAATGTATATGTATATTATATATAATGTATATTATATATAATATATATGTACATTCTATAATATATAAGATACACAATATATATATTATATACATAATATACTGTGTATTATGTATATAATATATATTGTATATATTGTGCATATATTATATATACATTATATATTATGCATATTATATACATTATATATCATATATTATATATCATATGTTATATATCATATGTTATATATGCATAGTATATATTGTACATAATATATATAATATATGTATGTATTTCTTATTTTTAAAGACATACAGGCATCCCAAGCTCTGAGGAGAAGCAGTACTCATTGGAGAGGAGGCACTCAGATCTAAAGTTTCAGGGATTCGGATGTGAGGCAGCGGGATCAGTGAGAGGCCCAGTGAGATCGAAGAGCACAGAACCCTAGAGCTGGTGTTCCTGAAGGCCACCTCTCCATGGCCCAGGCAGTGATCCAAAAGTCAGGAGGAGTCAACAGAAATAGCAGTTCTGCTTCAGGAAAACAGGATGGGTGTCTGGGGTGGCGGGGCGGGGGGAGGAATATCCCGACGCTGATTTTTTAGGGGGTTGTGAGTGCGATACACAGTGGGTGGTGTTATTATTATAAACCGATGTCAGGAATAGACCACAGGCCTCCCAGCAGATGCCAAGGCCAGATGGAAGGCTGACAGTGTTTCCACCTCACTTGCTCCCGTGTCCCAGGATCCCCCCTGAACATTCCCGTGGGGCCCAGGCAGCTAACACTTCATCAGCAAAGTAGAGAGGGAAACTATGAGGGAGAATCAGCAGAGTCTAAAGACACCTTCCTTCCCACCAGGCCTCTCAGCATGCTCTAAGGTTTCCCCTTACCTCTCGGGGCACTGTTACAGGTGGGGAAAGTTGAGACTGCACCCCAGTAGCTCAGTTCACCTAGACACCAAGTGACAAGGGCAATGAGCATCCCTGGCTGCACAAGCACTGAGAATGTAGTGACATTCTCAACTTAGGCAGTCCTCAGTGGTCCATAAATGAGAGCGTTCAGAGATGTTGAGGGCACCCCCCCCCAAGTCACACAGCATCAAGCCAGGCCTTTTTTTTTTCCTAGACTGTAGGAGCTGTGTTTATCTTCCATGGTCAGATGTAGATAAACTTAGAAACCAAGACTGAGCCTGGATCTCAAAGATGTTCCAGCAGATGACCCAGCAGATTGGATGGAGAGTCTAGCTATTTACAAGGAAGGGATACCCCCAGTCTAACTGTGGGGCTCTGGGAAGACTTATCCCAGTATGAGGAGGGCTCCAAGAGGAGACGAGAAGTGGGTACCCAGGGAAGAACAGTGCAGCATCCTGTCCCCTATATTTCATGAGAGATAATAACAATTGAACATGATGTTCCCCAAAACCAGAAACTCAAAGCAATTTGAGATGAACTTTCAGAATGATGAAACAAACGGCCCTGCTCGTGTTACACACCAAATAAATCACACCAAAGTGAGAGTTGTAATTCCCAAAAGTACACAGAGAATTGATTTTACTATGACACTTATCATGATGAACGGGTACAACCCTGCAAGGGCCACCTTAAGTGGCTGCTGTTTAACCCCTGTTCTCCCAGACTAGCCTCTTCCTCTATTGGGTCTCCAGCCATAAGAAGGCTAAAGACACAATTCTCTTGACAGTGGCTTGAGACTGGACCTGCACTACAACCCGACTGATGCAGGTACATCCCAAGCCTGATGAGGCAGAACAAGCTCCTATCTGAAACAGTGACCAGAAGGATGTCAGCTGACTGGCTGAACAAAGGGAAGACAGACCTGGTATCTTTCATCAGTAATGGGTTTATTCTTGTGGCTGTCTGAATGCTGGGGAATACTGCTTACGCCCAGGTGCCTTCCCGGAAGCCAAAGAAGCCTTATTACACAGAGGCTGGATCAAGGTCTATCTCAGTATCTTAGTTAGGGTTTCTGTTGCTATGAAGAGACACCATGGCCACAGCAGCTCTTATAAGGAAAGGATTTAGTTTGAGGCTGGTTTACAGTTTCAGAGGTTTAGTCTATTATCGTCATGGCGGGAAGCATGGTGGCATGCAGGCAGAGATTGGTGCTAGAGAAGGAACTGAGAGTTCTACATCCAGATCTGCCAGCAGCAGGAACAGAGGGAACCACAGGAAATAACTGAAACGTACTTCCTCCAACAAGGCCACATCATTTAATAGAGCCGCTCTCTGTAGACCTATGGGGGCCAATTCTATTCAAACCACCCCACTTAATGATGTCAAAGTGGCCTCTATTTCCAGCATGTTCTGTTTCCAATGATGCTGATAGGACCTTTGTACCTACCTTGCACTGGAATTCTTTGTCTCATTCATTCATTCATTCATTCATTCATTCATCCATTTACCCAGCCTTCAGCAAGTGTTTAAGGAGTATCCTTAGGTAGCAAAAACAGAGATGAGATATACTAGAGAATAAAATGTTATTGACAGACTTCCCATCAAATACAGGGCAGCAGGAGAGTAGAGAACAGAAAAATCACACAGATGAAAGAAAAATTGTGACAGAGTTCAGAAAGGTATGCCCCATGCTTGAGTACTTAAGAATGCTGGCAGTATCAACAAGGGTAGGGGGTGGGGGAACTCTGGGGTGCTAAGACTGAACTGACAGTTCTCAGATGAGATGGTATCAGCCAACCAATGGGACCAGAGAGCAATAGGAGCCAGGCCTGTGGGTAGCCTACTGAGCTTGAGTACAAAGAAGAGGAGAGGACAGACAAGAATGGGAGGCAGGGAGTTGAGGGGCTGTAGCAGCCCAGTCAGGAGTTCCCTCCATCATGAAGCGACTCCACATCATTGCCGGAATAGGGAGAGAGCCCAGATCTGTGTCTCCAAAGCTTTCTCCGAGTTCAAGGGCCTCGTCTGGTCCCGTGGAGGATGAGCTTGTCTTCAGACTGGAAGCTGAACAAATACAAGGTTTTCTGTCCCTTTGGAGCAGCGGTTCTTAACCTTCCTAATGCCATGACCCTCCAATATAGTTCTTCATGTTGTGGTGACTCCCCAACCATAAAATTCTTCTTGTTGCCACTTCATGACTGTAATTTCGCTATTGTTGTGAATCATAATGTAAATATCTGATAGTCAAGGTATCTGATATCAACTCCTGTGAAAGAGGTCATTTGATACCCTACCCCAGAAAGGGGTTGTGGACCCACAGTTGAGAACCACTGTTTGGAGCTTTGCCTTCTACTCCAACTTTGGCCAATTATCTTGCTCACTGAGTGCTGTCAGAGGCAACGAGCAAAGACAGTAGACAATGCTCCATAAAATCAGCTGCAAAAACCAACTTGGGACAAAATTAAAGGGAGTTAATGAAACAAAAAATAAACAGAGCTAACGTCACCAACAGAAGGTTTTGATCCATTGTCACATGAGCTGTTCTGTCTTGGGTTTTTTTATTTGTTTTGTTCTGTTATTGTCTTTGATTATTTTTTAAATTCAGCTGGTATTGAAGTCCCACGCTGCCTCTTTGTAGGTATACAACTTTGGGCAGAGGTTTTGGCTCTGTAAAACTGCACTCTTTGCTTGGGTCTTAACATATTATGACCCCCCCCCCCGACATGCAGAGATTCTATAAGTGAACCCATACATTTACATCAGACAGTTCAAGCTCTGTGAATCTATGGTCAGCCCAGCTTCAAAAGACAAGAAAGATCATAGGTCTTCTGAGCCCTCGACTTCTCTAATGCAGCCTCTCCCTAGCTCCAGGAAGCTGTCCCAGGGGAGAAGTACTTGAAAAGAAATGCCCATCGAAACTTATCCCGTGTAGGTAAAGATGAGGTGTGATAGGCCATGACTCCAGTTACCCAACAGTCTATAAGAACAGAGTGGAGGGGGGCAGACCATCACAAAGCAGTCATGTCCTCTCTTGAGTTTTCCAAATGGTAGGAGAAGAGCACGTGAGTCAAACCAGAAGGGAGAGAATTCTCAGCATCAGTGTTCTCCTGACCCAAAGAAGTTTAGTGAGGGACAATTAACAGTGACCATGGCATAACCTCCCTCTCCTAGAAACAAGCCCCAGGCCACATGCCTCAGAAACAATGATTTTCAAATTTCAGTCGTAAGGGATATTAAGAGTTAAAGGTCCAAGGGCGGGGTCACTTTAGCAGGACCCAGGGGATTAGCTTAAAGTATAGTGCACCTGTGAAGTCAGCCACAACTTTTGCAAGAAGGCAGGCAGTCTCTTGTGCTGTTTCTCTGGTGCTGTATACTCCAAGCCCATGAGCCCATGGAAAATCCTCCCTTCTCTGCCTCCCATTTTGCTTTGACAGAACAGGGATACCGGCCACGGCATCCATTCCTTTATGTGGGTCTGGGGATCCGACTCAGGTAGTCAGGTTAGCACAATAAGTGCTTTTACCAGATAAGCTCTCTCACCAACCCGAAACAAATACAGTTCGAGTCATGATTAGCTTGTTATGACAGGTAATGAAGTTTTGCAAAATGGCAACCTCGAGCATTGGACGTTAGTAGCAGATGTCATTGTCTAACTTCTTGTTCACTGTTATTTGGCTCTTTCTGACACGAAAAAGATGGATTTTCATTTAATGCAGTGCCCAGCCAACATGCTCTGCCAAAGGCCAGTTATAAATAGTTTAGCCTATGTGGACCATACAGTCTCTGTCACAAATTTCTTGACTCTGTTGTAGCATGAGCTCAGCCGTAGACAAGACGTAAACTGACGCTCCTGGCTCTGCTCCAATAAAACTTTATTTACTAAAACAGGTTCCAGGCATGATATGCCCCCAAGGGCCAAAGTTTGCTGATTCCTGATTCAATTCATCATCTTTATTATGTCATCATTTGGCCTTTTGCCTTTTGACAAGGAATATCACTTCTAATTGTTGATTTATTATCCTTATGGGCCGGTCACTTTCAATAATTCACTCCAAAATTCAACTTTGAAAAACAAATTAATAGAAAATGGTCCTTGTCTATTTACAATGCAGTCACTGATGAAGAAACTGATAAATAATATAGTTGTGTAAACTGATATTTAATTAAAAATAAAAAAGAAGGACAGGATCTGAGCAACCTAGCTTTCAAAGCAAAAGAGGATACCTCTGGCTTCCGTAGGCCTGAGACAAACCTGAGTCTATTCAAAACCTTAACAAATTGTCTTCGGCTAGGAAACTGGTTCCTAGTTGTGAGGCACCATCCCAAAGACAATGCTAAGTCCCTGTGAAAGGGCTCAGAAATGGAAGACCAGCAGTGCTTACTTTGCCTGTGAGGACAGGCAGACTTACCAGACAGTAAGATTGTTCACCAGCAAGCCACAGGCTGCAGACGTCAGGTGTGCTACCATCCTTGCAACATGCTTTCCACCTTGGAGAGCCTAGCACTGATGGCTTCCCCTCTGTGGGAGCCCCACCAGATGGTCCAGAGAAGAGCTAAGCAGACCTTGAAAGAACTTAGTCATATCCTGGCCCTGCCTCTGATGAGCGTGGGCAATCTGTCTGAACCTCAGTTTTCCTCTATAAAACTGAAAGAATAGGAACAGGGCATCCTGTCTCTCACAGGAAGTCCTTAAGAAAACGAAATGGGGGATCAGCTAGGAAGGAGCTAGAGGTTGCAGCTGCTGAGATCCAGTTTAGCCTAAGAGAATAGTCAGGGTTCTTTCCCTGCTCTAGCCAGTAAAGAGGGATACAACCGTAACAGCGTGGTCAACAGGTCCTATGGAGCTGCTCTGGTTTCCTCGTTCAAAGGAATGAATGGCAAGCAAGCAACATAGCCTTGGAGCCTGATGATCTCACAGTCCACAGCATCTTCCACCAAAAAAAAAAAAAAAAAGAGTTGGTCTATTTCAAGACTGTGGGTGGGCAGCCTCACAGTTAACTGCAAAGTGGCCAGGGTGGTCCTGAAACAGAGGTCCAGATATCTGCTGTGAGAGGACTGCCTGTCAGTGAGGACACGCCAGCTATATTCAGGCAGCAGACACTTGATCTGGGAGAAGAAGAGCGCTCTGATCTGCAGAACCAGGCCTTGAGCAGAGCCAGGGCCATCCTGTGCAGCCAGAAGCCTGTGGTAAGGAGGTAAAAACCTGCTGCTCCACTAAAGAGCTTCTGAGGTCCA
>NW_021604630.1:3811378-3834201 GCF_004785775.1 Grammomys surdaster
CCAAGACAACTCACAAATGCCCTGGGCAATCACCTGAGGTTCACAAGGCCTGGAGATAAAGTGGCTCCCAAGAGGAATAAAGCGTCGTCCTCCACCCTCCCCATCCCACACTGCCAGGACACCCTCAACTCCCGGAAGGCCTAACATGAGCCAGACTGCCCTAAGAAAACAGCCCTAAGAGGATAACATTTTCAATTTGCAACCTGATTCTGTTCTCCTTCAATATGTGCTGTGTGCTTTCCCTTTGTCGAAAGAGCACAAGCCGTTCATTTTGCTTTTTATTTGTCTTGCTGCTGGTACAGTTGAAAATGTATTGGCTTTTCAGTTAGTGATTACACATCATCACGCACCCAATTTATAACACCATGCCCCAAAGAGCAGATGTAATAAAGTGAGGGCAGGAAGTGGCAACCTTATAAAACAGAGCTGCCGACTCGGAGGGCTTTGCATGTGTGCAGGAAGGAAAACAGCGTCCACCCAGGGCCCCGGGAACTTGGATTTTCAAATGATTGCAGATGTTCTGGATGTGGCTCCAGTGGGTGGGTGTGGCAGAGTAGAACACTCCAGAAAGCCAGTTTCCTACCCGAAACACCTAAGATCTACAGCCACGGTGTGCTGTGGGGACTATCGATGGCTGTCTTTGAATTTGACCTTGAAGAAAGTCTGTGAGTATCACGTCAGACTCAATACAGTCCAGAAGCAACAAGGAATTCTGGGCTAGTCAGGCCACCTGCCTCTCTGGACAGGTTCAGGGTTCCACTCAGTCATTACAAGAGGTCTCCTGGACGAGGGGTCTTGCATAGACTTCTGAGAGCCACCTCTAACTGAGACCCTGAGACATGGGTGCACCCCAGAAACCTCCAGATGGCCAAAAGAAATCTCTCTCAAGGACTCTTTGAAATATTTCTTTCTATGGTTCCATCACCTCATGAGGGATAGCCACAGCAGCTTCTTCTCTGCTTGCTCTCCCTCACCCTCCCGTGCATCCACACGGTCTCGAGTGCACACTTACCCATGGGAGCATTTACTTATGGTCACAGTCACTCACACACACACACACCACACATTTCCATGTCCATGAACTCATCCTGCTCACCCACGAATGCACACTCTCTCGGACAGAGCCCAACCCCCTGAGCTCTCACAATGACCCCAGAATCTAAAATCCATCCTATACTCTCTACCTCTTCCATGCTGCCCCACTGTCTGATGCACTGTTAATCACATCTACTCTCCAGACTGCTCCTAACTTTACCCTTTGCTCCAGAGAGTTCAGCAAAAGATTAGACCCAAGGCAGGTAGGTCTCAGTGACATTTTAAAACTCACTAGGGATACTCCGAGGGTCACCACGGTCCCTGATTTCCTGACTCCCACACCTGAGTAAGTGATTGATTGATCAATACATTGACTGATGGCCTGGTTGACTGGCGACATAAGAACTCCAATATGCAAGACTGCAAAGGCCACTCTGTGATTGATGCATGTACATGGGTTTTTCAGCAGAAGTAGAGATACCAGACCCTACTGGAGCAATATCAGTCCATCTCATCTCAACCCTAGAGAGGTACTCAAGAATCATAGTATCCAGAACGGCAAGCTAGCTCCAGATCACACTGGGGATCCAGAGCTGTTGTACAGCTCTGTCAGGGGGATATATGAAGTCTCTGTTCTTCCTTGTGAATTGGGTCCATTAGGAGTCATTTCGCTGAGCCACCACAGACCCAAGAGAGCACTGAGCAGAGTCTGACACACAAGGATGATGGTCAGTTGAGCCAAAGATAGAGGATCAGTTGCAACTACCACTCAACCAGTCTCTACCGGTTTTGATTTGAAGTTAATTTGAAGTTAATTCCTTTCTCGTGGGAAAGATGAAGATCGTGAACCCCACTTGTCTGGGCTGTTCTGGGGGTTAAAGTTTTAGTCATGTAGCAGTACCTGATGTGTTTATTAAAAAGATAAAGAGATATAGGATATGTTCTGTGGGTGTGTGGTGAGGTATGGGGGAAGGGGATGTCTCAGTGGGCCCATGCCAAAGCATCTCTTCCCCCTGAGAGACCAGCCACATTACTAAGGTATAGTATAGAATAGTTTATTCAGGGTATGGGAAGAGGAGTTAAGAGGGTAGTAGAGGCAGAGAGAGGCAGAGAGAGGCAGAGAGATGGGGGGGAGAAGTAGAGGCAGGCACATGGAGAGAGGGGGTAGGGAAGCGGGAAGGGGCTAGGGGACAGAGGGATCAAAAGATCAAGAGTGCAAGAGAGCAAGAGAGTAAAAGAGAGAGGAGGAGGCAAGCAGTCATTTTTATAGTGGGCAGGCCTCCCTGGCTGTTGCCAGGTAACTGTGGGGAGGAGCATAATTGGCTGTTGCCACATAACTGTGGGGGTGGAGTTTAGACAGTATGCTAACAGTACCTACACCTGTGTGAGGGTTAGTCCTTCCCATCCAAGCCCCTCTCACTTCCCCATAGTCTTTATTCACTGAGTTTCACATTGCCTCTGTGATTATAGAGCCCAGCTCTCCTCCTCTTGCAGCTTAGGAAAATGAAGTGTTACTGTCTCCACACATCCCGAGAAGACAGAGAGGCTGTGGCTGCACCATGGATATGGAAGGCAGCTCCAGCCACAGGAAACCACAGGAGGTCTACTGGGCCCCCTAACTGTAAATATCCTAAATGTCTCATCCTTAGCAGGCAGGATGTTAGCAGTGGGCAGAAAAAGATACTTGAGAAAATTCTGGAACAGTATCAGAATGGCCATCCTCTGAGAACTTGGCTAAACGATTTATCAATTTCTATTTGGATCTTGAAATTTTTTTTCTGATCATAAAAATATTGCAGAAGACACAGGAAGGCAGATATATGTGCAAGAACTCTATAAATATATAAATATCATTGCTATGAATGATTTCATCTATTTCCTTCAGGACTTTTTTTTTCTAGGAATATTCTAGCATAGTTGAGATTCCTTCTATAAAACATTTTACATCTGATTTCCAGCTAATGTTACACATTGTTATGCAATTAATTTCTCATATCGTTAGAAACCTATCTGATGACATCATCTTTAATGGCTCCATAAATATTCCTTCATTTGGAAGCCACTAACTTATTTAACTGTTCTCTTCTTGGCCATTGAGCTCATGACCAATTTTTAACCCCGAGAACCTTTGAAGCACCACAAAGTGGAATTTCAGAAGTCCCTGGTCTAGACCAAAGTGCTCTGCGGCCCACTGTCCCTGTGGGCAATGCCCCAGCTGCACATACCTCAGCTCCATGATTAACTACAGGTTAGAGCATCAGAAAGCTGCCTCTGCATGTTGCTCTTTGCTAAGATACCCAGAATTAACATTTTAATGGCTCTAGAGCAATGAGATTATTCTCACAAGACATCATTCCAGTGAATAAGATGAATGACCTAAATGGTAGAGGGGATCCATTTTTACTAGAACTCTATAAAGTTTATCGAATGAAATACAACCTATAAATATTTTTTTCTCTTTTTCGTACCTTTGATCCGGGCAGTTTTAGTCTGGACTTTTTTAATTTGGGTGATCAGAAATTCACTCACCGGCCTCCGATAAAAGATGGTATTATTGTGAGGATGAACAGGCCAGTCTGAAGGGCCTAAGAACCCTGGGTTGGCCCTGAGAAGGGCAGAAAGCAGGAACTGCTTAGTCACTTTCTTATTCACATGTGGTTTGTTTCCTTTGCACCCTGGCTTCCTGCTCTTATCTCTCAGGTGTGGTCCCCCTTCCCCAGGAAGCAAACATCACCAGGAGCGCTCCCTCTCCAGTTTATATTGTCAGAACAAGTGCTCCATACTAACCAGCACCTTCCTTCTGGTCCCAATTAAAAGTCTCCGATTGGCATCCTGTTGCCTTAGGTGAGCATCTTGTTCACCTAAGTTAGTTAGTTAGCTTGCTAGCTCTAGCTAGCTTTGGTTTTGAAACAGTCTTCCTACGTAGTAGTTCATTCTGGTCTTAAACTCCTCCACCCAGCCCGTCAACTGCTGCCATGACAGACAGGCACCACCACACCCATTACAGAAGCTCTGATTGATCTCTGGCCTTCCCACCGCTGCTCGTGTTTCCCGTGTGAACACATGGTCTAATGCATTGTGACAGAGGAAGGCAAGGTGCCATGAATCCCTTTAATGGCATTATCTATTAAAGTAAAAATTAAATTTTTAAAAGAACAAAGAGTGAAGTGTATGCATGCGTGTGTGTGTGTGTGTGTGTGTGTGTGTGTGTGCGTGTGTGTCTTACAATTCAATCCCTAGATATGCTGACCAGCAATG
Source organism: Grammomys surdaster (assembly GCF_004785775.1). NCBI lineage: Eukaryota > Metazoa > Chordata > Mammalia > Rodentia > Muridae > Grammomys > Grammomys surdaster. Next base: position 3,815,672 of record NW_021604630.1, read on the forward strand.
TATGTAATGTAATGTGGACACACCAGAAACTAAAAACCTCTTTATGCCCATAGACAGTAGAGGATACATTGAGCTATACTCATACCATAGGGCATCACGCAGAATGCAGATATAGTTCACTCTGGCCTTGATGTACAAATAAACTAGAGTCACGGGCAACGTGGATGAATCTCACCAACTATGTAGGCCAGACACAAAGGTACTTTGTGCATATGGCACAGCATGTCCATGTGAAGTACAAAAATGGGCAAAGCTCACCTCTGATGTTAGAGTTCAGGGTGTGGTTATTTTTATTGGAAGGTTTGGATGTGCCAGGGAGAAGTGGAGGGACCTCTAAGGGTTTGGTAATACTATAACTCTCCCATCTGAGTTGTGGTTGACTGAGGGTGAACACTTTGTGATGGTTCTAGGAATGTATGTTTATGATTTGAGCAATTTCCTAAATGTATATTTACATAAATTTTGTATCATTTTTATAACAGGGATAATTACATACCATGTGATACATATCATTATCCCTAGTACTTCAAGTTTATTCCATGTATGTGTTAACTCTTGTGGGTCAGAGAGGTACAGCTATTCCCCTGTAGCCGCACAGGGAGTTAGTTAATAGTCAGCCATACCTCAACCCAGGTTTTAGGATTCCAAAAACAGTCTTTCTACTATTATTCTGCTGTTTTCATCTAGATATCAAAACCTCAGTCATAACCCCTATTCTTGGCAAGACTGACCAAATACGCCTCCTCCTCACAATAAAAAAAATAAAAGACAAGATTGATACTCAAGACATTTTTAAGCCATGAACTAACCTTAATGTCTTGACAGCTCTCTAGTGGGCATTATCCAAACTCAACACTTGGTTCTTTGGCCTTGCCTATATAAGTCATTCTTAGAGAAACACCTCATCCAGAAGGCACTAACTCATGATGCCCCCCCCCTTCTGCCAGCCTTCCAGACAACCTCTGTGATGCTGACCTCATGTCTAACAATACAGCCTTGGCAAGAAGATACTCAGTAACTCCTGGCCCATTGTTGCTGTGATGATCTATGTAGTTCAGCTCCGAACAGAAATTAAGACATTGCAAGACTGTATCCCATCTGGAGGACAAAGCCGTCCCACCGGTTCATAGGCAACTCTCGAGATTGTGGGTGACCGTGTTGCAGAAAGTCTAATATCACAGGACTGTGAAATTGAAAGGGACTTTAAAGTCTACTTCTAAGGCAAGAGGCTAATAAAGACTACACTGGCAAAGCACTTTACAGGTTGCCAAGTCTGTTCTCAATTCTCAATTGATCTTCTGGCAAGCGTTTCAGGTAAGATGTAATTATAAACTCTCTTTGAGGGGCAAGGAAATCAGAACTCAGGCAATTTGTAGAGTTCCTAAATGGTGACCTCCTATAATTGGTCCCAGGTGGGTTGAGTCCAAATTCCAATCTTTTTCTAAACAGACTGTACACCACATGCAGCTCTAGAGGGACACCTGAAGATCGTTGTCACGTCTTACCCAGAAGGCTTAGTGTCAAGACAGGTTGAGCTCTGAGAAACCCCACTGAAGAATAACTGGGGGGTGGGGGGATAGAGCTGATCTGATCCCCCCACTGAGTGTCCCTGGGGTTTATAGAAGTAAACTGTATTTCCAGGGTACTCTCCTCAAGATCACCCAGTCTATAAGGTTTTACCAGTCCCAGTGATTTGTCCAGTGTGACTGTGACCTGTGTCTGGGTAGAAAGACAAAGCTGCAAAATGAATGGAGAACATGCAGAACAAACAAACATAAAGATACAGCCTCCGCATCCTCTACCCCTTCTCTCACAGTACCCTACTCTACCTTCTGGGTACTGTGTCTACAGCTGACAAAGCAGCCATGTTCCTGCACTAGCTTCTGGGAAGCCACACTGCACAGCGACTGAAAGGCAAGTCATAGAATAAAGGCAGAAAGAGCCAGGAAAGTCCATAAAGGTCCTGCCTTAGCCTCTAAGCACCATAGTGCCCCTGCTACATGCCTGCCAGCAAGAAAACCTCTAGAAAGAGCCTCAGATGATAGTTTATAGTTCCTGAGGCTCACCCAGAAAATCCTCTGCCCAGTTCTTCCCAGTAGAGGAAGCAGAGCCATGTGAAACCCAGTAAGAGACACCCTTTCTTCCCCTCACTATCCTTTCTGGGGAGGAAGGTCCATCAAACTTAAGAAGTTGACACCATGTTTAGAATGAATTTGACACGCATTGATTTAAAGATATGTTTGCTTTATAACAGCAAGCTGTCTTATTCATACTGAGCCCCAACCAGCAGCAAGAAGGAAGTAGACCTCTTCTGTCTACACAAGAGAGGAAGTCTGCTATAAAGAGCTTCTTGTCTCAAGAACAAGTTCTTTCTCCCTGTCTTCTGACCGCTCCGTAACAAATTCTCTTCCTTGAGCAAATGGAAGCAAGCAAAGGTTTAAATCCTGCTTCTGCCTGGATGCCCAGAAACATGCCCATTTTGGTAAACATGGCCCGCAGGCTGGAGGCACTTACAGGCCCAGAGCCAAACCCCAAGTAGCCACTTGTTATCCTTTCCTCTTGGAGTTTTCTAAAGCTCTATAGATTGCACCCAGAGGCTCTGCTCTTTCTGAAGGACACATGAGCTCACACAATAGTCCTGGGTATGTGTGAGCCTAACAGAAAGGATACAACTAAATCAATGTGTCTGTTGTCATGGCCAAGAGAACTGGGCCAGGCTGGTTTTAGAAGGGATGGATCCACAGAATTCAGGTTCTGCCCTTTACAAGTTGTTCTTTTCTCTGAGGTGATGATTCACCTGCCTGTTGCTGCCTCTGTGATCCAGATGAAAGATATGATCCAGGCCTGGAAAAGTGATTTCTGAGCTCTGCACAAAACAGCAGACATCCGTCAGTAGTACACATTGACATTTATTGACTGTCTGTAGACAGACGCTGCCCCCAGGAGCTCTGAGAGACTGCTGAAGATCAAGCTCAAAGGAAGGAACAGAAATAGACCCTTCCCTCTTCAGAGCACACTTCCAACCTGAGGCCCTGTACAAAGGGGTTGGCCTAGCATAACCGTACCAGCTGCACACGATCACACCCGTCATGTAATAAACATGTAACATACTCAAGGATGGTGTCCTTTTGTTGGATGGTTCTCAATCAGACAAGTAACACTCCTTTACTGGGCATCTTCCAATTCAGAAAGAAGTGTTTGGGCTGTTCTGCCACCTGGTAGATTCTAGTGGCTTCTAGAAGACAGGACAGGTGCCAGGCCCGTTGAACCTCTTAACAATGTAGAAAATAATCATATACAAAGTTACTGTTCTACTCCCAAAGCCAGTGTCCTGTTGAAAAGTATATAATACCATCCCTTGCTCAGCCTTGTATCTCAGCTTGTAATTGTCTTTCACCCTGTGAATAAATTTCACGCTTTATGGCAACATTCAGTCTGGAGGATGCATTAGCGTACACTGTGCTAGCTGGAGTGAGAACACGTGACACAGGGGTCCCAGGCATGGCCCTCAGATGTTAAAATCCTGCCTGGGTGGGTAGTAATTCGTCCGTTCTCTCCTGGAGTTGTCGCCAGAATTCAATGAGGTTATGTATATTCATCCCTGGGCTAAGTAAGCACACATGGTTTTTTACCATTGGAGAAATGTGTGCCCAGGAATTTGGTTGGATTTTGTTGTTGTTGTTGTTGTTGTTGTTGTTGTTGTTTTCAGTTGCCAACACAGTACAGTAAAGGTGAAGTAAAGACTAGAATGTACAAAATTGAGAATCATGGTTGTAGTGTCGGTTGGTGGCACAACATATGTTTAGCATGCTGGAGACCCTGAGTTCAATACTCTATACATACCCCCTCTCCCCAAAACAAACAAATCTATGTCATCCACAGATCTGGTTTTGGAGCTCACAGACCAATCAGCTTTCTTCTCTACATCCCATCCTTTTACACTTAGGAGCAGCAGTGAGCCCCCTTCAGAGGATCATGAGGACTGACTGCAAATAGAAAAATAGAACAGCTGAGGTGTCACCACCATAATGGTGCTAATGAAGAAGCCAGCACATCTGGCTAGACAGGACCCTTTGAACTATGAGAGCTCATCTGTATGTCTGTGCTTCCCCTTCAGGTACAACAACATCATTTCCTCTGTGATTAAAAGGAACCAATGCAATAACATCAAGAGTTGTCCAACCTCACTGATAATTAAGGCTGCATATGAAAATAGCAAGAGACCAATATTCATAGACTATTGGCAACCATTCAAAAGGGCGATGATATTCAGCACTGGTGAGGGAAATGGGCTTTCTCAAATACACTGTGGGTGGGAATGGTGATATAATATTTCTAGAAAGCAATACAGCAAGGTGTCCCCAAAAGCGCACACACACACACACACACACACACACACACACACACACACGCACGCACGCACGCACTCACGCACGCATATTCATAAATCTTACTAGTTTTAATTCAAAGCTGTAGCAAAGATTTAAAATTTCTCACACACTTTATTGTCTCTTCAGCAGAATTTGAACACTTAACCTCTTGACATCCAAGTAGAATGTGGTGTATGTGCATGCGTGCGCGCACATGTGTGTGTGTGTGTGTGTGTGTGTGTGTGTGTGTGTGTGTGTACTGATGAGATGGCTTGGTGCATAAAAGCAGTTGCTGCTTTTGCAGAGAAACTGAGTTATGTTCCCAGCACCTATATGACATCACATGACTCTAAGACTCTAATTTCAAGAACCTAATGTCTTACATTGGCCCCCAAAGGCACTGAACAACAGGGAGGGTGGATATACAGTACATGGATACAGGCCAATACTCATACACATGAAATCTCTTAAAAATATTTTAAAGTGTACACATGTGTGTATGTACATACACATAAGTGTGAGAAATTAGCACTTATCCAAAACTGTACCAGAACTTATCCTTTACAGTGAATTAAAATGGAGTAGCTAAAGTGTTCCCTGATTTGGTGACTGGGTGTATAAATCATTGTTACTGCCACACAACAGAACACATACAGTCATCACAAACCGTGAGAGCCTTGTGCGGACTCAGAAAGATGAGGTTCCATTTTCATGAGATGGACAGCATGTCTCAGATCTTTCCATGGCAGGATCCCGTGGTTGCAAAGTCACAAACACCTTAATTAAAAGTTCAGAAATTAAAAGTATTCACACCAGGCTCTTAAGCCCTGGTAGTTATCGCTGGGAAAATGATTTTAAAGAAGTACATAGAGACAACTAAATGTGTGCAGATTTTTTTTTAAATGAAATCTTTATTGTTATAACTTTGAGTTAAAACTTTAGTGAGATCCCTGGATACGTAGTTAGCACTTCCCTGCCCCCCCCCGGGTCTAAGTGAAATCACAGGATGTCATTATCACTAAAGGACAGCCTGATTTTGGAGACAGTAAATGTAGAGCTGTACTGACACGTTAAGGGCTCACGTGGTGAGGCTGAAATGGCCCCTCTGTTGTCCATTGCTGCCATGGAGAGAGAGTCACATATAATCAAGGTACCCATGGAACGGAGCAAAGTATTTGAGACGACAAGTCTCACACTCCTGGTTTTCTTCTTTTAAACTCTCTCAGGCCTGGACTAAGGCTCCTCAGTCACAGATGTCAAGTGTGGTCTGTCCACTCTGGCCTCGGTTCCCAGTTTTCTAATTTGAAAGTGACAAAGTTGTCTGCTTCTCCACTCCTCTTCCTCCAGCGTGCTTCTCAGATGCGACTATTTCTCCAAAGAGTTCTGACATAAAGAGAATTAAACATCTGAAAATTAAAAACAGCTCTGAAGGTTTGTTTTCTTTAGTGTCACGAATGTTATTACAACAAATAATACTGTAAAAATGAGATTTAATGTCATAATCTAATCTAGTTTTTATCTTGTTATGGTTTGGGGCTCCGCAGTATGTTTAGTTCCTGAACAGGATATAAAGATATAATGCTTCTCTGTCAGTTGTCAGGATGATATTTTCTACTCTCGTACACATTACAGTCAACTTTCCTTCTGTCTGTTTAACTGTTTGAATGTCTACAGTAATTTTTGTACCTAAAATAACCACTCGTTCACCGTCGTGGTTATGGCAAGCCTTCAGTCTTACCATCACAGATGCATATTTTAGCATCAGCTGACTGATAGAATTTCAGCCAAGGCATCACCAAGGACAGCCTCTCTCCAAGCTCCACTAGGATGGCTCACCTCTATTTCAAAGTTTCTGCTTAGCTATTAATAAATCTGCCTTCCATGCCCTGTTCAGAACATGTGTGTCTTATGATTATAGACAGTACAGAAATCAATGGTTGGTCACACACAAGTTCAGGGATACCCTCCATGATGTTGAAGTTAGCATCAACTATCCAACCTCCCAAGGCCAAGCCCAAAGCTGGAAGACTAAGGCTAAAATTTGAGGCCAAAGTTGACCTTTGGTACATCTTTTGAGGAATCTCTTTTCTCCGTAAGAGTAATAAGTTCTCTTAAACACTGAGCCAGCTTTCTAGTCCCTCACAGATTCTAAGCTCCCATGATTTTTTTTGTTATTATTATTAGAAGTGTGTGTTTATCTCTTCTTCCAAGATTTTTCTGCTGTTGCTATTAGAAGTATGTGTTTTTTTTAGACTTAAACATGTACTTCTGTTACATATCACACAGAAAGAAAAATAGTCCTGCTTTAGGTATGGCTCCTGCCCCCTCCTCCTCCTTCCACTCCTTCCCCTCCTTCTCTTCCTCCTTTTCCTCTCCTTCCTCCTCCTCCTTCTTCCTGTTCCTTCTCCTCCTTTTACTCCTCCTCCTCCTCTTCCTATTCCTCTTCATCCTCTTCTTCCTCTTCCTTCTTCCCCTCCTCTTCCTCCTCATATTCCCTCTCCTCTTCCTCTTCCTCCTCCTTCTTCTTCCTCTACCTTCTTCCACTCCTATTTCTCATCCTCCCCCTCCTACTCACCCTCTTCTTCCTCTTTTTCCTCATCTTCCTCCTCCTTCTTCCCCTCCTCTTCCTCCTCATCCGCCCTCTCCTCCTTCCCCTCCTCCTCCCTTTCCTCCTCCTCCTCCTTCCTAGTCACCTTGATGTAGCAGCTTTGCTCTAATATACCCTCACCATCATAATACTCGTTTTCATCTCAAACCCAAAAACATCAGGATCAAGTGACCATGGACTGAAATCTGAAATCATGGACTCTGAAATCCTGAGTCAAAATAAACCCCCTCTCCATATGTTGATCATGTCGAGTATTCTATCACAGTGATAAGAAGCCGACTAACACACTGCCTGCTGCCGTTTGAGTATAAAATGGTTCCCACAGCTCCTGTGTCTGAGTGCTTGGTCATCAGTAAGTGGCACTGTTTGGGAGAGGTCATGGAGCCCTTAAGGGGTTAAAAAAATAGCTGGAGGGAATGGAATGCTTGTGTTAGATGGTTATAACTCGCCAGGCAGTGGTGGCCCACACCTTTAATCCCAGCACTTGGGAGGCAGGCAGAGGCATGCGGATTTCTGAGTTTGAGGCCAGCCTGGTCTACAGAGTGAGTTCCAGGACAGCCATGGCTACACAGAGAAACCCCTGTCTCAGAAAAAAAAAGAGAGAGGGAGAGTTATAGCTCAGTTCCAAATCCAGCCTGCCGTTTTTCTCTCTGCTTCCTGAACCAGAGCTTCACACACTGCCTATGTGCCTTGCCTACCATGATGGACTGTACTCTCTCAAACCATGAGTCAAATCGATGCTGTCATTACCAGTATGTTGCTCCTTTAGGACTTTCTATCACAACAAAGAGAAAAGTAAACAACACAGTTCTCTGACATAGGGGGTGGAGTGGGGGATAGGGGTGGGAAATGAGAGTGGGGGATGGGGGATTGGGGATGGGGAAGGATGCTGAAATCATTGCATTGGACCTCCAAGTGCTTCCAGTCTTTTGTATAGCTTCTTGTTTGATCACTGAGTATGGGTCAAAGAGCCTTAAGGTTTACTATGCCCGCCAGGGATCAGCAGGACCCACAGTGCCTGCCACTCCAAAGTCCCTTCTAGAGTCAACTGGACCTCACCAAGAGTCACTGCAAAGAAGCTGGGATGTCTCCCACAGGCAGCCCTTCAGCACAGATCTGTGTTCTATACCTCAGGATGAAGCTCAGCTCTTCATCCTGATGTTAGACTCTGCCTTGCATTTTCAGTCTCATCTCAAGCCACTCTCTCACAGAGCATGCTTCTAGCATCCTAGGCTTCATTCAGCCCATTCTCTTTGCTGAAAGGACTCTCATTGAAGAGCTCTGACTGTCTTTTGCTACAGTGCCAGAATTATCGCTCAGCAAAGACCTTTTCTATCATGCCCCAGAAAAGTCGGTAATCTTTCTGCCTGTGTGGACAAGTTGCTGCCTTTACTGATCTGCCAGCCCTTGAGGACATGGATCACGTTGTTGTCATCTGTAATCCCAGCCTCCTTCACATTCCTCTAAAAGTCTCGACTTCAGCAAACAGAAGGATCCAGAGAAATGTCAAGAGAGGAAACAATTATACACAGTCCAAAATGTGCGTGTGGATTTTATACCTACCCACAATGCTGATGTAGACTTGGTAAGTATGGTTGAGAACTTGGAAGTTCAATATGAATAGACTATTGGTTTCCAAATGTCACTTTCTAAAGACTTCCAGTTCACAGAGACTGGGGTTACTAGAAAGAGCTGGATCATGTGCCCTTACCATTTCCTACAGTTGACCACTCTGCTTCTTCATCCAGGTTCTGAGCGGCCGTGGGTGTATGCAGGGAAGATTACACTGCCGAGGATAAGCTAAGCAAGAATCTCACTGAGATGATAAGTGTCAGTTTGGGACTAGAGTTAGAAGTTCCCCAGACACTAACTCAGAGTCCTCAGCAAACTTGTGCCTCAGTCTCTCTCCATCTGCAAAGTCAGACTACAGACAGTTGCCCTCTCTGTCGACTATAGTTGAAGATGCTAGGAAGCTGTTAGGTGTAATTCACATGAAGGTTTTTAAAGGCACTAACGTTAAATGTTCAGCACAGTAGCTGTCCGTATAAATATACTGTCATCCCTGCCTCTCTCCTCGCACACTCATTTTTGCCTATCTTTAGACCTGGAATATAAATTGAACCCTAGAATGTGTAGTCTTTTGTGCCTGGATCTTACACTGTACATAACATCTATGTTTTATTTGTCAAAACACACATAGGAAATAATTGAGAAAGGGGGGGTGTACATACCAGAGTTTCAGGCCACCTATAGATTCTAAGTCTCTTGGGAGTAAAAGCTAAATGTGTTCTGCTTGTTTGTTTGTTTCTATACCTTAAAGTGACAACTAGTTCATAGCAGGACTCAACAGATGTTTTTGACTGAAGTGAAAAGTATCCAGCAGCTGAACAAAATCCAATGACTCATTTTTATCCTCTTTGGTCCTGCAGTCCAGTTGACCTTCCTGCATCCCTGATGAACTCTCTGCCCTTAGTCTTTCCCCGCTGGCTTTGCCACAGGGTCTGTTCCTGTTTTCAACTCCTCTGGAGCCCAGTGACTCATAGGGGAAAAGAGAAGAAATAGGAAAGCCTGAATCCCTCAAAGGCTTATACTCAGAGTAGTTCCCAGGCAAGAGAATGATCTGGAACCAGCACCCAAGACCCAAGAGTTGGACAGGAGAGTGCAATGTGCCCTGGGGATGATCCAGGCTTAGACCGACCTAGAGGAAGGCCCCTAGGGTAACAGTCTGAAGTCCTTGACCTTCCCCCTCGATGTGCATCATGCCCGAGTTATAGCTCAGGCCAGCTGTCGGGCACACTGTCATTCCAGCTGTTACTGAGCAATGGATTCCTGTTGCCAAGATATGGATTTGGTTTTAATAACAGTTAGTGCAAACACTGTAAATTTACTGCTGCGAGAGAGAGTTTTTGAAAACGTCCACTCTGGCTATAATTTTTCAGCCGCACCAGCTGTTTGTGCTCAGCTCATACCTGACATGGTGCTTTGAAATAGCAATCACTGTATTTATAAGAAGGGAAGGACTCATAAATATGTCACAAGTGGAATATACAATGCCATATTTCACCATTTTCTATTTTAAAATGGTGAGTTATGGCTGCAGAAATGCACGCCCATTAAAGGTGATATGATGTATTTTCTGCCCTGTTCAGGAGTCCATCCATCATCAAGACAATAAAGAAAACCGCACTTACTTTTTTCCTGTCGTCTGTAATTTATGATCCCCAAAAAGCTGTAACCTTTTGGCAGGCTCTGCAGAAACCACTGCACTGTTAGCAACTAAATAACCTTTTATAAGGTTTTAAATGTGTTGCTACAGTCTCAATGCACTTGCTGTATTGATCCAGAAGATCTTGGGGTGGGGGAGGAGGGATAGAAGAAGAAGATCCATAACAAAATCAATAACGGCGTATAGATTGTTGAAAGATGCTTCTAATGATTTTTGCCAGCCGTCATCTTTCAGCGTGCCACGCCCTCTCTCTTAGACTCAGTCTTGGCTCAGAATTGATTGACCTTGCTTTTCAGCTTCTCTCTCTTCTCCCATCCCGCCCTTACATCTTGCAGCCCAGACCCAGGAGAAGCAGAAATATCGGCCACCACAGGCTATTCACAGAAAGCTCTGAGAGTCCCAGTCACAACTATCTGGTTGTACAGACAAGACCCAGTAAGTATTGTGACTTGCTACTGGCCTGGTGGTGATTTAGGGATAGAACTGAGACTCTGGTGATGGTCTTCAGTCTACCTTTTTCTAGCCCTGCCATCCTACTGTTGTGGGTTCATACTGGAGAAGGGTGTGGACAGAGTGAGTGGATGTATTTCCGATTAGCTTTATAAACCCAAGCAGTCTGTCTGGGGCGGAGCTCAGAGCAAAGAGAACGAATGGGAAAAGGTGTGAAATGGACTCCACTTCTCATTTTGTTCCCAAAGGTATGAGACAGCAATGGTCACGGTGATTTTGCTCACAGGTGAAGAAGGTTTCGTGTTTGGCAACAGCCAAAGCCTCCTGTGCATGTAGCAGTCCAATAGAAAAGGTAACCCTGAGTTCGAGGCTAGCCTGGTCTACAGAGTGAGTTCCAGGACAGCCAGGGCTACAAAGAGAAACCCTGTCTCGAAAAACCAAAAAAAAAAAAAAGAAAGAAAGAAAAGGTAACCCTAGTACTTTCTGAGTTATCCTTCACCCTCCGCCTTGTTTTGTTTGGGGGGGGGCAATCACCATAACTCCAGGGATGGAAGTAGATAATCTTTCCAACCATAATCCCTGTGGCTAATGCTTCCCTATTTGCCACAAAACAGAACCACTGTGGTGAAGATGAGTTACCTGGTCTCTAAGCCTAAGCTGAGCCAGGTTCTCAGAGCTTAGAGGAAGACCTGTACAGCCATGTCAGATGCATCCCTAGGAGGCCATCTGTAACTGAGCCTGGACACTGTAGTTTTAGGAATGGTAATCTGCAGTTTTTAAAGTTCTGCTAGACAATCAGACAGGAGTTAACAGGGGTGTTTGGGTATGCCCTCCTCGGGATACTTCCAGCAGGACGGGCTCTCTTCATAGGCAGCTCTGCACTGCAGACTCAAAGTTAGAGCACTTTACACCCCGCAGGGCAGTTCAGCCACGGTTTAGGACTGCGAGCAAGGTTTCATAAGAACACAGCCCTAACTTCCCACTAGGGGTTGTCTGTGGCTGCTTGCAGCTGTGAGAGGCTCCAACACAAAACATAAAGCACAACCAGCCAAAAAATACATAAAGCTTACCCTTTCCCCAAATACTGCACGTCCCTGACCTTGGCTCTGCTCGACGGTAGTGCTGCGGCCTCTGTAGCAGGTGATCCATGGTTGCTGCTTGCACAGAGATTTGTTACTTACGGATGCTTTGGTGAGTGTGACCTTGGCTGACTCTTCCCGCAATGCCATAAGATGTAGAGTCTTATTATTCAGGTTTGCAGAGGAGCAAAACACCATGCCCGAGGTTCCACGGAGTCAGAGACTGGGTGTGGAGAAGAGCCCAGGTTTCCTCACTCCCACACTCTGAAATCAAGGAACCCCACACGTGCCCTCCAGAGCTGACACTCATGGAAGGCAATACTAGGAAGGTCACTAGCCTTTCTGGACCTTGGTGTCTCGAAAATATGAAGACTCACTAATATAAACATGCCAAGGAGCGCTCTAAGCAGAACCCACACCCCAAACACATAGGAAACACTTCCTAGGGCAAAACTCCTTTCTTTGACCCAGCCTGACACCTGGCTCACCTGAGGATCAGCTAATGTAGCAGTGGGGTTGTGTGGGAGTCTTGTAAAACCCACCAAGTTTCCCTGAGTCCCAACAAACTGCACTGAGCCACAGACACAAGAGGTCTCGAGAGCACAGGGCAGGTGCTCTTTGCTCCCTGGTCCTAGGGCCTCCATAGAAAGCAGTCTATGGTGTGATGGAAAGTCTCACCACTTCATTAATGCTGGGCTATTGGGTAGGGGCAGATTACAAGGATGGGGGCAGTTCACCCTTTGCCAAGTGTCTTGCTGCCTCTGTGGGTTGAAGTCAGACGCTCCCTGTCTTCCTTCTGCACACTCCCAGAACACCCTCATCATTATTAACATTATAAATAAAAAGAGAGGCAAGTTATTAAATGTAAAATATGCAAAGTTCCTCTCAGAACTCACTGGGCAGTTCATAAACGCGGTGGCTTAATCTTGCTGTGGATCCAGGCAGCTGACGAAGCATCTCCAGCTCTTGGGCTAATTGAAGTTGTTAACGAAGTGGATGGGAGTGAGTGGCTGCTCCTGCCTTGGGGACTCAGAAGAACTGTCCTGGATCCAACCAGAGCCCATGGTTCCCATCGTCACTACAGCCAACATTACCAAGGCCCTGGAAACTCCCTTAGAGGGAACCGCTTTTCTAAACTTAGCCTGGTTTGAGCTTCCATCCAGACCCCATTTCAACAGCCAGGGTGAGTCCTTCTCTATGGATGGCCTCAGTGATCCATAGATTGAAGACCTGATCTTCTGTCAATGGTGGAACCTTTAGAGGTGAGGCATAGCAGGAGCAGGAGGCAGTTAGGTCACTGGGGGTGTGTTCTTAAAGATACGAGGACGCCCCCTCCCATCCCCTTCCTGTCTCACTCTTTGCTTCATGGCTGCCATAAAGTAAGAATCTTCTTCCACCACGTATTTTCCACAGTTTTGTATTGCCTCTCACAAGTCCAAAACAGCAGGGCGGTCTATGGCTTGAGACTTCTAAAAACCCTGTCCTGTTTTGAAGTTGATTATTTTAGGTCTTTTATTAACAGTGACTGGCACATCTAGAGAAAGGCATTTTCAGGAGAAGATTAGGGTAGAATTTTGAAAGAGTTGATTTTAGGGTAACTGTAAAATTCTGGTGTCCAAGATCCATGCCCTCAAAATTTGGACTGAGAAGAGACAACCCAAATGTCTACCAATAGAAAAACCAGTGCTGGGATGTTACTTAGGTATAAAAAGAATAAAGAACCCATATGTGCTACCACACAGATAAACCTTTAAAACATGGTGCTGAACAAAAGAAGTCAGGCACGAAAGGTCACATGGTGTATGATTCTATATCTGTGAAATACCCAGATTAGGTCAATTCATAGGAAAAGGAAACAGCTGGTTTCTAGGACCTAGGAGGAAGAAACACACTGGTGACTCCATGGGGGTCTCATTTGGTGGGTGAGTGGGGTGATGAAAATATTTTGGAGCTCTGAATGACAATGTGCTTGTGAATACTTTACTTTAAATGGCTTGACTGGGGTCTGGAGAGATGTCTCAGTGGTTAGGAGCACGTCTTGCTTTTTTGGAGAACCCCAGTTGGTTCCCAACATCCACTTCTGTCAGGCAGCTCCCAATTACCTGTTACTCCAGTTCCAGAGAATCCAACTCCCTTCTCTGACCTCTGCAGGCACCCAAACACATATTACACACACACACACACACACACACACACACACACACACAGAGAGAGAGAGAGAGAGAGAGAGAGAGAGAGAGAGAGAGAATAAAAGGGTTGAGTTTATGTTTGATTCAGTGTTCTACATTTGTTGTTGTTGTTGTTGTTGTTGTTGTTGTTGCTGCTGTTGCTGCTGCTGCTGCTGCTGCTGCTGCTACTGTGGTTGTTGAAAGGGAAAATCTGGCCCTAAGATAAATTGTTTGCTGTGTCCTCATTTGTAAAGCTTGGCTCCCCTTTGTGAGCTACTGATTTTCCCACCAGGAAGCCCAGTCAAAAGACCCAGCTCTATGACCCTGACCCCTGTGTAAAACTTCTCCATCTTCTACCTCTTTAACCCATCCAGTAATGAAAAAGAACCACCTGGGAAGTAGGCAAACCTGTGGAAGAAAGACCATAGCATGGCAGGAGATCAAAGGGGGTTTGATACCAAGAGCTTTATTGAAGTCTGGAGCTGCCATGGTCTGGCAGTAAGCTACTGAATAAGCCCCCTGAATTCTTTCATCTTTACTTGCTTTCTCCTCTGTACAATAGACATGGTAATGTCAACCTTGCCTTCTTCATAGGCTTGCTTCAGTCAAGTAATATACTCTGCAATATCACTGTGTTAGTCAGCTTTCTGTGACTACAGCACAACCCTGAGATAATACTCTTATAAACAGAGAGAGATCTGTTATAATTTTAGTTCTGGCCCATGTTGGTCCCACTCCCTGGGGGAGGCAGGATGTCATGGCAAGAGGTGTGAGAGCAAAGCTGCTCACACCTGACCAGGAAAACCAAAGAAAGACAATTCCAATGACCTACAGACCTCCCACTAGGCTCCGCCCCTTAGAGGTTCCACCTCCTCATCTGTGGAGTAAGTCCTTCAGAGAGATCATTAGGGGACATTCAAGATTCAAATCACCACAGTCACTGTTGATGACTCTTTGAAAGCCTGTGTATTGAGGGTTGGAGAAATGGCTCCAACATCTATAACTCTGTTCCAGTGTATCTAATCTCCATGGGCACCAGACATGCACATGGGGCACATCTATGCATGCAAGCGAGACTCATACCTATACAAATAAAATAAATAAATCTAAACAAAACCCTTTAAAAGTCAGTATTCTAGCCAATGTGCATTTATTAAGGAACTACCAAGCTCTTAGTAGTGTTAGCCATACTCGGGGAGCCTAGGGATTGAGCACTATTGCAACAGACAGAAGGCAAGAGGTGAGCACTATTGTCCATGTAGGATTTCCACAGCATGGCAAAGCTACCAGCAGACACCATGAGAAAGCAGAGCGAGAGGCTGCCGTGGGCAGTAGGCTGCTGGCAGAAACAGCGTGACTTCCAAATGCCAAGAACCCAGGTACCTGTGGCTGGCCCAACTCTACTGCCAACTCTGTGCATTTTGGAGATACTTAACTATTTTTACCTTGGCCTCCTTGGTTTGTGAGATAAAAGCCTTAGATTAAACATCCACAAGACCTTTTTCTAGCTTTAAAAATCTGATGCAAAATGAAGAGGCAAAACCTGGTAATGTGTTTTGAATAAATAAGTCAAAAGGTGGATTGCTAAATTTATAAAGGGGCTTTTTAAAATCAATAGACAAAAATGGCTGGCCCCCAAAAGGGAAACACGGGTGAAGAATACAGGGTTTCATATAAAAGGGTTTTTTTCCAATAAATAAGCTTTTTTTTTTTTAAACTTGAAACCAGCCTAAATCTAAAGTGGTAGAACTGGTTTTCACTTTAATCCTGACAATCATACTCATAGCCTTTGACTCACGCTTTTCATAATATTTATGAGAAAAGAAAGTGATGGAAAAACAGAAGACAGAAAATAAGGATGAAGCTTCATGGTTCTGAGATAGTTTTTGTTAGACAAGATCTTGCCATGTAGCCCAAGCTAGCCTTGAACTGGCAACCCTGTTGCTTCAGTCTCCTGAGTGCTGGATTGGGATGTGTGAATCCACCAGGATGCTCTTTGTGACTGTCTGCCTGCTTTGAGGGCTTCGTGGACAATAGGTAGAGATGATCAGGAAGCTACACTGAAGAGCTAATAATCATTATCTCTGGGCACTAGATAATCACTGCATCTCGTCCTCATAACTGTCATGTCTCTCTGAACTCCAACAACGGATGCATTACTTTCTAATTGAGAGAAAACGTGTACAATTTGTGATACGTCATAAAAACAAATTTAAGGTTTTTACATTCAGGACTGTTAAAAATTCATCCTGGCACTGAAAATAACAAAACATTTCCTAAAGATATCAAAACATGTAGCTAGACACATCCTAGGCCCTAGGGAAGAAACTGGTACATTTATTGTTCTGCTCAATGGGTATACAGTACCAAACCAATGCTTAATGACTTTCTGATATACCATAGATTAGTATGTCTCTCAAACCTCATCAGAGAGTCTTCCTTTAGTTAACACATATTAATAATAATAAGTAGATATTAACTAACAGAGACAAGTAGAAAATAAGAGACTGCAGAGTGCTCAGTGCTAAATGAGACACGGTTAGCGTGCTGCTTCTATCCAAGGCTCAGAGATCATCAAGGAAGAGGAGGCTGAAAGACTGAAAGAGCCAAATGTAATAGATAGCCACAGAAACATATGTTCCTGGGACACTACAGGGATGTGGCAAGTGTGAACTCAGTGGTTGTGGCAACATGGACAATACCCATGCAATCTTAGCCAGACCGATTCCAGCATGGTACGGCATGAAGTCCCACCCCTAGCTAAGGAGCTATTGACAATTGATAGTTCCTAGGAGACAAAAAACCATCTTCTTTTAAGGATGGGACCCGTGGTGGGTGACTTCGCCTCAGTGGAAACACACGCACTCAAGAAATATATGAACAGCATAAATTACGCTCAACCAGTTTTCGAAAAAGAAAACAGAAAAGATAAACCTAACGTCAGGTGAGTAGGGAAGGGGGACCTGGGAGGAGTGTGAATGAATATATAAAAATATAGAGAATTATCAAAGAATTGATAAAAAATATTTAAATAAAACAAATGTTTAGGAATGAAAAGCTATCAAAGGCTAATCTTTATTCTCTGTGGTTGTGTCTCTATCACAGCATCTAGCTCACATAACTGATGCTTGGTCCACTGACATTCTCAACTCTGTTAAGTTTCCTGAGGACAGAAGTCTTCCTGAGGAAGACTTCTTCATGGATTCCAGTGCTATAATAGACACTCCACACATGTTTTTTTTTTAAAAATGGTAATATTGAAAGATCACTAATCTGAAAAATATCAGGCAAGAGGACAGAAATCATGAGGTGGAACCTAAATCATAAATGGCAGTGGCTGTTTTTATTAGTATTTCACTCTTCCATCCAGTGACCCTGCTTGGCTTGAACATGGTGTTAGGCACTGAAATCAATCCCCCCCCCCACCCCGCCAGAGTCCCACTGTGAAGAACTTACAGTTTGGGGATAGAGGCACATCATCTGAGATTTTTACAGTTTATAATTTATTACCTACATTCAACTACAGTATTCTAAAAACATTACATGGAAAATTTCAGAAATAAAGGATCCCAAAGTTTTAAATTCAAATCATTCTCAACAATATAATGAAATCTTACTTCATTCTTCCAGAATATGAGTCATTCATAAATCCAGTGTATATACATTGTATTGTATATTACCCATCTTTTAGTAACTGACTAGTGTCTGCCTCTGGTGTCAATAGCAGCATTGCAGGGCTTACATATAGATATTATCTGAGGCTTCAGTCATCTTTGGCGTGTCTTGGGAAAGCATAACCATGGATAAGAGGGAACTATATGATGCCAGAAAAGAGGAGAATGAGGGCCGAAGAGACAAGGCCACTTGGGTGAACCCTTGCAGTGTCCGAGGGTGAACGGTTAATAAAGGACAAGATGCCGGAGAAGCTCACAGGGGTAGGAGCCGGAGGCAGTATGTCTCTGAAAGTTTCAAACTGTTTTTCCTGTCACCCACTTCCACACCCATTGCACAGGCCAAGAAGTGACAGCATGGAGGTGTGACCCCTTCTCAGAAAAGGGGATCTGAGTGACAATACCCATGTCCTCGAGCCTCAGAACTCAACACTGCACAAATCACCCGGACATCTCTTCCTGGGAAATAACTTCAACCTTGTGGAGAAATCCTCAAGCAAGGGTTTCCAACACCATGTTGGCTGCATCCCATCACCCACGTGGGGTTGTAGGTAGGTAGAGGGTGTCTACTCAGGTGTAGAGTCCCTTTATCCGTGAGATGTTAGAAATATCCCCCAAGAATCCTAAACACACACACACACACACACACACACACACACACAGTCTTCCAGATATAGGAAGGTTTTGGGTTTTTTTTTGTTTTTTAAAAAAAAAACAAAAACAAAAAACTCCTTTTTGTGTGTATGTAAGTGTGTGTGTTTGTGTGTATATGTGTTTGTGTATGAGAGTACACATATGATACAGCCTGTATGTAGAGGCCAGAAGACAACCTCAGCATGAGTTTTTTTCTTCCTCCATGTTTAAAGCAGGGTCTCCCTCTCCCTCCTCTTCCCTCTTTCTTCTCCTTCTCCCTCCTCTCTCTCTGCCTCTCTCTCTCTCTCTCTCTCTCTCTCTCTCT
>NW_021604630.1:3834301-3846348 GCF_004785775.1 Grammomys surdaster
TCTCTCTCTCTCTCTCTCTCTCTCTCTCTCTCTCTCTCTCTCTCTCGTTTTGTTTTTCAAGACATGGTTTCTCTGTGTAGCCCTGGCTATCCTGGAACTCTCATTCTGTAGACCAGGCTGACCAAACACAGAGATCTTCCTGCCTCTGCCTCCTGAGTGCTGGGCTTAAAGCCGACACCACCAGCTAAGGCAGGGTCCCTCTTGTTTGCCACTGTCCTTCATGCTGCAAGATAACTGGCCTGTAAGCTTCTGGATGTTCTCTTCTTTCTGCCTCTCATCTCACCATAGAAGTGCTGGGGTTACAGGCATGTGTCATTGCGTCTGGCATTTACATGTGTTCCAGAGATTGAATTCAGGTCATCAGCTTGTAGGCTGAGCTTTTTTATCTGATAAGCCATCTCCCCAGGGCCAGGAAGGGTTTTGTTTAGTTTGATTGTTTCTCTGTTTTCATCCTCCAGGAAACATCAGCTTCTGCCTCCAAGTTGGTCCAGCTCTGATCTGGAATTCATTATTTGAACACAAGCAAATGTAAATTAACGTATAGTCATCACGTTGGCGTCTCAGCAAGGTAAGGAAATGTTGACATCAGCCCGAGAGTCAAATGAGGCTCTGAATTATATGGTGTGACTTGAGGTGTTGACATGCTGGCCCTCTCCCTTCCAACCTTCAGGAAAGAAAGCTCATGCTTCAGAACGAAGCTCATGACTTCATCACTTTCCAGAACTGGACAGTGAAGAGGCCACATCTTGCAGATCCAAAGTATTGCTTCATCCCCGTCCCGGAAGTAGCACCCAGTGCTGATTGCCCACTGTGGGTTTAACACCGAGCTAGGAACGAAAGCCACAGATGATCTCCAAAGAGCAAGCAGGTATAGCTCCAGCTGCAAATCTGACCAGGACTGTGGCTGTGTCAGCAACCGCCACCCAACCAAGTTGTCCACACCACAGTCTTCCTTTCAACCTCCTGATCCCTGCTAAGTCTACCACTGACCCTGTAGAAAACACCAGAACTCTCCTCAGTTGTGCCTCATTTCCATGGGATTCACTGTTCTTATTACTTTACCTCCTTCTGGAGTTAACATTGTTAGCTCGATACCCCTATTTATAGTCACCCCTTTTTCTTCTTTTTTAAATTATTTTATTTATTTGCATTCCAAAAGTTGTACCCCTTCCCAGCCCCACCTCCCCGAGTTCTTCACCCTTTACTCCCTACCCTCCACCTCTGAGAAGGTGCTCTCCCACCCATCCCCACTTCACCCCCACCAGCTTCCCTCTTCCCTGGGACATCAGGTTTCTACTGGATTAGGAGCATCCTCTCTTATTGAGGCCAGACAATGCCTCTACTACACATGTGCCTAGGGCCACAGATCAGCCCCTGTATGCTCCTTGGTTTGTGGCTTAGTCTCTGGGAGCTTGGAGGGGACCAGGTTAGTTGACACTGTTGTTCTTCCTATGACACTGCAGTTTTCTTCAGCTCCTTCAGTCCTTCTTCTAACTCTTCCACATTGGCCCCCGACCTCAGTCCAATGGTTGGCTGTAAGTATCTACATTTGTGTCAGTCAACTTCTGGTAGAGCCTCTCCGAAGACAACCATGGCAGTCTCCTGTCTGCATGTACAATATGGCCTCAGTAATAGTGCCAGGATTTGGTGTGCACACATGAGATGGATCTCAAGTTGGGCCAGTCACTGTTTACCTGTCTCTTATCTTTCAGATCACGACTCTGTTGAATGTTCATGTTGATTCTCACAACTTTTCTGACGCACTATTTTCCTTAAAACTCTTGAGGGCGCCGGGCAGTGGTGGCGCACGCCTTTAATCCCAGCACTTGGGAGGCAGAGGCAGGTGGATTTCTGAGTTCGAGGCCAGCCTGGTCTACAGAGTGAGTTCCAGGACTACACAGAGAGACCCTGTCTCGAAAAACAAAAAAAAAAAAAAAAACTCTTGAGGGCCTTCCCATCTTCCACATTTCTTGGCGTAAGAACACTTTCATGATCCCACTCGTTCCAGTATCTTCAGATGTCCTCCCCCACTCTGCCTCCTCTCTGTCCCTACATCTAAAGCAACCTCAAGGCATGTACAGCTTCTTCCACCCAAACTGGTCCCCTGGTGGTCCTTTTTCCAGACCATCTGGGATCCTCCCAATGAACCTGCACAGCTTGGCTCTTCAAAGTCTACTCCATTCTACTATCGCCTCCTTGAAGAGTTTTGACTGGCTGGCCCACAATCCTGTCCCTCCTGTGTACACCTCGGTTCTATCCCCTTTGCTTTCATATCTATGTAGACGTGGCTTGCACAGTTGTTGCCTACCTGGTTATAAGCTTGTTGAGGTTAAAGACTGATATCACCCTCTATGAATCTCCAGCTGCATTCATAGTATCAGAAACTTAATCCAATTTTGAAAAATACCTATTGGGCAATTGTGATTGTCTTGGAATGTTAAGTGACTTTGACAGAATAGCACCTTCCACCAAAGAAGTATTTGCTTTAAGCTCCAGAATCTGTGATCACGTTCCAATGCACAGCTAAGGGGACTCAGGCTGCATTTGCCTAAGATCATGGACCCTGAGACAGGAAGATTATCCTGGATTAGCCAGGTGAGGTCATCTATAGAGTTGAGAGCCTTCAGCAGCTATGGTCACAGTGAGACTCAATGATGAAAGAGTAGTCACCAATGCATAGCTGCTAGCTCTGAAGAGGGAGGAAGAAGGGACACAAACCAAGGACCATGGGCATCCTTTGGAAGCTGGAGACTGCAGTATGGCTTCTCCCTGAGGACCTCCAGAAAGACTTCAGCCCTGATGACACCTTGACTTGGCCCTCTGAAGCCCATGCTGAGCCCCAGACCTACATTTCTCTTAAGTTACTTACTTGATGGCTGTTTGTCACTGCAACAATAGCAAAGCCTAATGCATCAAGTGACTGCTGGACTGCTATTAAGGAACCATGCATAAGATGCCTATGGGTCTCTGTGAGGGAATCCAACTGGAGTGCAGGCCTATCTTTCTGCAGAACATAATGAACGTTAGAGCTATTTCTTTTAAAGGATTTTGGGTAGAGTCAAAGAATGAGATGCTAGTGCTGCAGCAGAAAGGATGCACTGGCAGAACAGGCTAGAGACTATAGAGCAGATAGGGAGATGGGTGGTACATTTACTTCAACATTCAGTAAGGCAAAGGGTAGACAGTGGACACTGTAAGACAGTAAGTATTCCCTCAAGCTCTAGCTCTGCAGACTCTGCCAGCTTATGAAAACTTCCTTGTCAGGAAGCCTGACCCAACCTCAAGCCTCACTCTCACATCCAGACTCCCATGATGCCCTTGTTTAAACAGACATGTACTCACCGAGACACTCATCCCGGTACTGCCAGCCTGCAACAGGGTTAGCATTTGTGGACTGGCAGGTCAGACTAGACTTACTCACTAGACATAAGAACAAAGCAAGAGAGTGTACAGTAGAAGGCTGGCCTTGACTTATCACTGAGCATCTAGTGCCTGCCCCTACGCATAGTCATACTAGGAGAGATAATAAAGACACAACTCTTGCCTGTTCTTGATGGGAAAGCTTTGATGAGGAGGCAGACCCAGAACCAAGGCCTTCAGGAGAAGAAGAAAGCCATCCAAGCAGGAGCCCAGCTTGTCTATGACAAAAAGACAATCATGGTTCAGCGCTATCTGATAGAGTAGTTAGCTACTTTTCTCCACCTGACAGCCTGCCCAACATGTCTCCATGGGGCAAGTCAGGCATGGTGGTGAACACTTGTAATTCAAGCATTAGGGAAACTGAGGCAGGAGGATCAGGAGCGCATGCCCTGCCTAGGTTTCATAGAAACCTTGTTTGCAAAATAAAAGTGAGGAGGGCTGGCAAGATGGCTCAGTGGCTCAGCAGCTAAAGGTGCTTGCCTTCAATACTGGGGACCTGAGTTCGATCCACAGAACTCACATGGTGGCAAGTGAGAATGAACTCCGGCAAGTTGCCTTCTGAGCTCTGTAGACATGAATGCCCTTTCCCCAATAAATAAATGTAAAATGAAAAATTCAATAAATAAATAAGGGGATAAGATACAGACCAATTGGTATGGTGGGTGCTTGCTTGGCACACCAAAGTTCTGGGTTCAATCACCATAGTGTACAACTGTAATCCTAGAATTTAGTGGATAGAGGCAGGTGAATCAGAAGCCCAAAAGTCCCCCACCTCATAGCAAGGTCAAGACCAATATAGGCCATGAAGCCTTGTCTCAAAAATAAATAAGTCAAGTCCCTGGGTTGCTGGATTCTGCCTCAAGGATGAAGAAGAGTTCAGCCCTGAGTAATAAGATTGACTGTTGAGAGGCAGTTGCATCCTGAGGACACGAACAGCTCAGGGAATGATATACTGAAAAGCCCATGAGACAGAGAGCTAAGAACACTGTCTTCCCTTTATTCTCTACCCTGGGGTTACAAGGGAAGGGTTAGGTCGTTCTTTTCCAGCAGATAACCTTTGACCCAGGGTAGCTTATGAAATTCCTGTGGCTTCAACCTCCTGGCAAGAGTCCAACACACAACTGCTGAGCTCTTAGTCCTTGGCAG
Source organism: Grammomys surdaster (assembly GCF_004785775.1). Lineage (NCBI taxonomy): Eukaryota > Metazoa > Chordata > Mammalia > Rodentia > Muridae > Grammomys > Grammomys surdaster. The sequence continues at coordinate 3,838,868 of NW_021604630.1, forward strand.
CATCCACGGTATTTGTGTGTAGGCGGCTTCCTAAGCCTTCTCCTCAAAAGTCATAGAGAAGAATGAGAAACAGGCATATGGCCTAGTGTGCTGGCACATCTGTAATCCTGGGGTTTTCTAAGCAGGAAGATGGTGAGCGAGGCTAGCCTGGGCTAACAGCAAGACTCTGTTTCAGAAATAAAGTAGGGAATGGAGAAGAGGGAAGAAGGAAGAACTGGAAATCAGGAGAGATGAAAGGAAAAGCAGGGGAAAAGGAGAGGCGGAGGGGAGAAAGGACAGAAGAATAAGGGAAGGGAAGGAGAGACAGGTGAGTATGGCTGCTACCATTCTCTTGGCTTCTCCCTAAAAAGGGCTTCTCCTCAAGCTGTGGGTTGTGGTCCCTTTGGGGCGGTGGGGTCTAATGACCCTCTTACAGGGGTCACACATCAGATATCCTGCATGTCAGATATTTACATTACAATTCATATCAGTAGCAAAATTGAAGCTATGAAGTAGCAGTGAAAATAATTTTGTGGTCAAGGTTCATCATGACATGAGGAACTGTGTTAAAGGGGTTAGGGCAGTCAGAAAGTTAAAAACTGATGCATTAAAAAGAATGATGTGGAGCCTGTTGTGCTCTCATTGGTGGCAGTTTCTGTAAGGCAGTGTAAACTTGAGTTAGGAATCTTTGCCATCCATAGTGCCTGTCCTAGTTCTGTCAACTTGACACAGCCTACACTCAACTGTCACCTGAGAAGGGAATCTCCATTGAAGGGTTACACAGAATAGATTGCCTGTGAGAAGGTCTATGGGGGATTTTCTTGACTGCTAATTGATGTAGGAGGGTCAAGCCCACTATGGGCAGCACCATCCCCTAGGAAAGTAGTCTGAGCTATATAAGAAAATCAGCTAAGCTTGTGCTGCAAGCAAACCAGCAAGCAGTGTCCCTCCATAGTCTCTGCTTCAACCTCTTGCTTGAGTTCTTGCCCTGAGTTCTCTCAACAGTGTGGCCTGGAAGTATAAGCCAGTCAATTCTTTCCTTCCTTCGGTTGTTTCTGGTCTGTGTTTTATGGAGAAACCAAACTAGAGCAGTGCTCCTTGGGAGAACTGAGGGCTGTAGGGCAGTTTACCTCTAACCTAGTAGCACAATCTCCAGGATGATAACCCACCAGAGCACATCTTCCTGGTTTGGGGCCCGAAGCCACATACTCCAGAAGTCCATGTAGTCCAAGTTGCCTCTCTCACCTCTGCTTCAATGTTGAATTAAGGAGCAAACCATGGGACTAGAAAGTTCCTTTTGTCTTGTGTCCCAGCCTTTCTGGCAGACAGAATCTAGAGGAAACTTGAAATCAATTCTAAAGAACTGGATTCTCAGAATTCTCAAGGAGGCTGGCCAGTGAGTGAGCAAGGAGATTAGCTTAGACTACCTGAGGGAAAGGAAAGCAGGTGACCCATTTCTTTGGTGTGTGGTGGACTCAAGCTACCCTCTGATAGAAATACCAAATGTCCTGCTGGTTAAACCAAAATACTCAGTTTCTCTCTACTCATCTTTCATTTCTGTCTTGATGAGACTCTTACAGGGTTTGTTGTGACTGTGTTTTGTGTTGCAGGATATTCGATCACACTGTGAACCCTGAGATTGTTATTTACTGGAAAAAACCCGTTTCTTGTGGTGTGGCTCAGCCCTGGCATACACCTTTAATCCAAGAGGTTTTTGTTTATTGTGAACAGGATTAAATAAAGTCAACCATAGGTCAAGAGGCGGAGCAAGCAAGCAACCAGTTGACAGGGAGTGAACTTAGGAAAAAAACAGAGAGAGTAAGGAGTCAGGAGGACGGATAGAGAGGTTCACAGGGGGTAGAGAGCAGGGACTTTCAGTTTGAAAGGGGTTTTTGAGAAAGCATGAAAAAGGAGAGCTTCCTTTTGGAACACTGACTGTGAGCATGGTCAGCTGGGTGTTTTCTCTGTCTCTCTGAGCTAGCAGGCTTTCACCCCAGCATCTGGCTCCCAAGTCTTTATTGGTAAAATTAAATGTTTGAGATTTTTGTTAAAAATGACAGTTGTGTCTCTACCACATAAATGGACGCATGACTTAGGCTTTACAGAGTCATCGAAGATGCATCCAATATGACTCCTGCTACTCTGGTTCCTGAGTCAGAAGAATGCAGACAGGCAGCTTTACAACCCCAGCCCCCAGGGTTAAGGCTGCCACACTTCCGCTCCCCTCCCAGTCTATCCATGAGAGGCAGTAAATCCTGCAGCCCGAGGCCTATGCTCCTATCAGCCTCGTCCAGGCCTTAGAGTCAGGAACAGGACCAAAATCTCACTTGCTCATGGGTCCTGGGTGATGACCATACTCTAACACATCCTGGCCTACCCCTGCTAGAGAAAAGGCCAAGTCTGGATTCCATCTTGGAGGCTAGATAGCTAGAGACAGGAAGATGGGCTTTGCAAAAGAGGCCCAGGATTGGGGGATGGGTGGAGGAAGGGAAAATAGAACAGTCCTTTACATAATATTTGAGCCACTAGCCTTTTTCCAGATTGGGTTATTACATTAATTCAGAACTTATGCTCACACTTAAAAGATTTCTGTTACATTTTATGAACACTATGATCTCAGAGTAATTTGCCCTGGAAATATGTCACATTAAATCAGGGACACTAATAAACTTTATTATGTATCTTCGTGTGGATCAGATCGGGCAGATGGAGCAAACTCTTACACTTATATCCACACCCCTCAGCGACGGCCCCTCCTGTGAAGGAAGCAGAAATAAGCTGGATAGCATTCCCTCGGTCCTAGCATACACATGTCCAATGCAGTGGTTTGAATATGCTTAGCCCAGGGAGTGGCACTTTTAGGAGGTGTGGCCTTTTAGGAGTAGGTGTGGTCTTGTCGGAAGAAGAGTGTCACTGTGGGGGTGGCTTTTGAGATCCTCCTCCTAGATGCCTGGAAGTCAATCTTCTCCTGGTTCCCTTTAGAACAAGCTGTAGAACTCTCAGCTCCTTCTACAGCACCATACCTTCCTGGATGCTGCCATGCTTCTCGCCTTGATACTCACCTGAACCTCTGAACCTGTAAGACAGGCCCAATTAAATGTTGTCCTTTATAAGAGTTGCCTTGGTCATGGTGTCTGTTCACAGTAGTAAAACCCTAAGACGCACATCAGGGCTGCATTAGAAGCCTGGCCTGCTGTCCCACAAGGGAAGCTCATTCTGGTTTCCAAAGGATGGGCTTGGTCTTTAGAACTCATTCTGACCTTGTGGTTTTAACATCTTCCATGTGCACTGCAATGACCTTCAGCCTGGACTGTACGTAGCCCCTAAGAATCACTTCACATATACAAGGGAGATGTTAAAAAGCACTATCTAACAGCCAGGCATGGTGGTACAAGATTCTAGCCATAGCACAGGGGATGCTGAGACTGGAGAATTCCAGGTCAGTCTGGGATCTATATGGAGACCGCATCTCAAAAACAAAACAAAACAAAACAAAACAAAAGAAGTTCTGACAAGTTCTAAGAGTTGGCCCTTCCGTTTTCCTACCAGCTGATATGGGACCCAAGCAAACACCAGCCAGAACCGTATGATAGAGAAAGAATGGATATCAAGACTGTTTCCACTTAGTAGATGTTTTATAATGACTTGCTTAGGAATTATTTTTATTTGTTTGTTTGTTTTTTCTTTAGAGCCTAGCATGATCCTTGCCCATGGCTGAGTACTTGGAATAAAAGAAAGAATACAGATCCAATTAAAATCCCAATAGGGTAATTTGGAAAATTAAATTAGCTTATTATAGAATACGTATAAATCTATACTCTTCTTTATAGAACATAAAGTACTTCAAAACAAATTTTAAGTTCATATAAAAATATTTAAGAATAATCAGGAAGGACTTGTGCCATCACATATTAAACGCAAAATGTATGTGGGTGTGGGGGCTGGTGGGAGGTTCAGCCATTAAAGGCTGGGCTTACAACCAAAACACTTAAGAGTGTGAGTACGTGAGTGCGTGCGTGCGTGCGTGAGTGCGTGCGTGCGTGCGTGCGTGAGTGCGTGCGTGCGTGCGTGCGTGCGTGCATGTGTGTGCGTGCGTGCGTGTGCAAGTGCATGTATGTGTGTGTATGTGTGAAGAGAGAGAGAGAGAAAGAGACAGAGAGGCAGAGACAGAGAGACAGAGAGTTGAGATTGCCAACATCACTTTATATATACAAACTTTCAAACAACAGCCCTGTGGCTGTGAGAACGAGCAGAACAGAGAGAGTGGACAGGAAGTCCATCCTGACCACATGGATTCCCAGGAAGCTTTACCAGTGTAAACAGCCATCTAGTCCCACTGCTCAAAGAAACTGGAATTCTTTTCTCTGGGGGAAAAAAAAGGCTGGAAAATTGGCTCTCCACAGTTAAGAGTGATTACTGCCTCTTGCAGGTGAACCAAGTCTGATTCCCAACTTCCAAACCAAGTGACACACAATCACCTGATGCTTCAGTCCCGGGGGACCCAATGCTTCTGGCCTCTATGGATGGACACACAGACACACACACCTTTTAAAAAAATAAAAAACTAAATCAAGTAGAATCTGAACTCAAGACAGGACTCATAGACTTCCAGGAATGAGACAAAGACTAAAACGGACTCCAGAGAACACTGAGTCCGCATATGGAAATGAAGGTGCTGGGTCCTGTCCTCTGTCCCTGGAATGCCAGCATCCAGGGAAGCTTCGTGGACATCAGCAAAAGCTGCACAGAAACAACAGGAACATACCACTTTGCCAGTCCAGAGAGAAGACCCCACATGCCGGCCTGAAAAAGACAAAATGGAAAGGCCTCTGGCAGCCCTTTCTCCCTAGGGAAGCCCCCACACACAAACATCCTCCACTCAAGCAGGGAGAGACAGTGAGGAAATACTTCTCACAGAAGACATAATCAAAAACAAACACGAGGAAAAGTGTTTGGAAGAAAAACAGACAGGGCGGTCTTCTTCTCAGAGAGAGAAGATAACTTCTCACCATAAATCAAAAACAAAAACGGTGCCTAAGATCCCAGTGTGACAGCAAGAGACACTGCCGGCTGAAACCGAAATTGACAGCCAACACCATGGTTCAAGGAGACCCAAATTATAAGTTAAGGGAACCGTATATCATTTAGAAGTTAGTGGCTATATAAGATGAAAGAAGAAGTTATTTTAAATCCAATGTAATCCAAATGGCTAATGTCCAGAATTTCATTTAAAAAAAAATGAAGAAAAAATGTAAGAAGAAAATCACTGATTAAAAAATTTTAAATCTAGGAGATAGATAGCTCAGTGATACAGGACTTGCCTGGTATGCTTAAGGCACTAGATCTAATCCTCAGTAAAATACACACATATGCATACACACACACAACACCACACACACACACACCTTATTTATATTTCTTAGAATCACTACATAGTGAAACCCTGGCCCAAAAAAATCCCACAAAACTCTCAGAATTAGACAGCAAGGGAACTCAAGTACACATGACTAGTAAAACCACTGTGAAACTCCAGAAAATTACAAAGAGATGTTCTCTGAGACTTTCAGGAGTCGGGGAGAAGAGGTGGACATAGCAGGTTCATACAGGTAACGAGAATAAAAATGGGGTAACAGATGTCCGGTGGGAGATTATCTTAAAGTATTAGCACAAAAAAAAATACTGCATTCTGGTACTAATAATTTGAATAATTTGAAATGGGAATTCAGAAAACAAAGCCATTTATAATATGATCAAAAAGAGTAAAATGTTCAGAAATAAATTGATGGAAATTAAAGACTTGCACACTCAAAGCTACTGAACATTGCTAAAAGCAACCAAGAAGGGGCTCACTGAGTAAAATCCTTGCTATGTACACAGGGGATCTGAGTTGGGATCCTAGACCTCATACTGTGAGGTGGGAAGAAGAGACAAGAGAATCTCCAGAAGTTCCTAGACACCTAGCCTGGTCTACAGAGCAGGGAATAAGAGACCTCCTCAAACAATGTAGAAACAATGTAGAAGGGTATTACTGATACCCAAGATGGTTCTCTGACCCCTACACATATGCACTACCACACTTGTACCTTTACACACACATACACACACACACACGCACACACAAAGAGAGAGACTTTTTTAATTAAAGAAGACAAAAGATAAAAATAAATAGAAATATATCTTTTGTTCACCAGCCAAAAGACAAATTATTGAAGATGTCAGGACTACCCGAAGCAACCTATAGATTCCACACAATGTCTAGCAAAACCCCAACAATATCTTTTTTCAGAAAGAGGGAAAAAAATCATCCTAATTTCTACATGGAATCTCAAAGGATTCTGACCAGCCAGAACAATCTGGGGGAAAAAAATCAGAGCTCCCACACTTGCAGGTTTTATTGCATATTGCAAAACTTAGGCAATCAAAACTGTGTAGTGCTGGCAGAATAAAAATAACCAGAAATAAGTAGAGAGAAAATAGAGAGAAATAAAGCTCTGTGTGTATGTGTGTGTGCATGTGCTAGCGTGAGTGTGTGAATATATATATACATATACACGTTATATATATATACATATACACTATGCATATATATATATAATGATTTTGACAAGAGTGCCAGAATCACTCAACAGTCTTTTCAACTAGTGGTAATAGAAAAAAAGAATATCCACATGCAGAAGATTAAATTGAATCCTTATCTTACACAAAATACAAAAATGATCCCAGAATGAGCCAAAGACCAATTGACCATAAGAAGAAGAAAACAACAAGGGGCTGGGGAGATGGCTCAGTGGTTAAGAGCACTGGCTACTCTTTCAGAGGACCCACCCACATGGTGGCTCATAACTCTAGTTACAGATGGGATCCAACACCCTCTTCTGGCCTCCAGAGGTACCAGGCATGCACATGGCACCCAGACATACACACAGGCACAACATCCATACACATAACAATAAAATAGAAGTGAAAAAAATTTAAAACAGTACCAAATCTGCTTTAAAAAATAAAAAAAAAAACCCAATGTTTCTTCTAAGAATACAAAGGAGAAGTTCGTCATGACACTGAATCTGAAGTGTTTTCTTGAACGTGATTTCAAAATCATGGGGAAAAAAGTCATAAAAAAGTTAGATGTCATCAAACTTACAAGCTTTTGTGCATCAAATGACAGAGTTGACAGAATAAAAAAGCTTCCCACGGAAGGTGAGCATTTGCAAGTCATATACCTAATAATGGATTGATATTCAGAATCCATAAAGAGCTCCCAAACTCAGCAACAGAAAGAGGAATGTTTAAATAGGTAATGGGCTGAACATTTCTCTAAAGAACATATTCAGATGGTTCATATGCATAGGGAATAATTCTCACGGTTGATCATTAAAAATTACAAATCAAGACCATGACGAGCATCTAGTTACCCTCCACTTAAATGACAAAGAAAAGAAGAAGAAACACACATACAGAGAGAGAGAGAGAGAGAGAGAGAGAGAGAGAGAGAGAGAGAGAGA
>NW_021604630.1:3846358-3890423 GCF_004785775.1 Grammomys surdaster
AGAGAGAGAGAGAGAGAGAGAGAGAGAGAGAGAGAGAGAGAGAGAGAGAGAGACTCTATGGGTCCAAGCCAGATAGAGTCCCAGCACTGAGAGGGAAGCAGGCACAAGCCACATTCCTACCCAGAAGCTATCTCCAACCTCTGACCACTCACAAAGGAAAATCCAGTTTCCTCCAACAGAGTCTCACTGGGTACACGTTCCACTCTTAAGGCCAGGCTGCTGCCCGGCAGTAGATCGCCAACACAAAATGAACTCAGTGGTATTTGGGGGATTCCTTGTCTGAGCATTATTTTTTCTTTTATTTTTTCTTCCTGCAGATCTCTTACATATATTTTATGATTTCTGGTGTTTTATTTTTGTGAAATTTCTGTGTGCATGAACGTGTGTGTCTCTACATCTCTATGTGGGGTTTTTTTTTTTTTTGGTACTTTTTCTTAGCTCTTTCCCTTCTGTTAATTTGTTTTGCCCTGTTCTGGCTTGTTCGTTTTGATTTATCTTACTTTATCATTTCTTAGATGCCTATTTGTACTCTCGTGAGAGAGAGAAAGAGGGGGTGTGGATTTATTTGGGTGGGTGGAAAGTTGGGGAGAAGTTTGGGGAGGGAAAACCAGAATGAGAATATATTGTATGAAAAAATGTATTTCCAACAAAAAGAGAGGGGGAAAGAGATGATAGGAGAGAAAGGACACAAAAGAGAGAGAGGGGAAGGAGGGTGGGAGGGAAAGAGGGGGGAAGGAGGGAGAGAGGGAAGCAAAGGAAGGGAGGGAGGAAGCCGGCTTAGTTCCTTGCTAGTGGAAGTGCAGCTGATGTGGAGAATACCTCGATGACTCACTAGGAAACCGGAACAGAATCAGCATGGTATGATGTATAACTCCAGCTCTAGATGTTACCCAAAAGGGGTGAAGGCAAAGACTCAAACAAGCATGCTCTCGTGTTCGCAGCAGCATTACTCACTAAACACTAGAAAGGGCTCACTGGGTAAAGCCTTTGCTGTGCACGCAGGGGACCTGAGTTGGGATCCTAGACCTCATACACATACAGTGAGATGGGAAGAAGAGACAAGAGAATCCCCAGAAGTTCCTAGACACCTAGCCTGGTCTACAGAGCAGGGAATAAGAGACCTCCTCAAACAATGTAGAAACAATGTAGAAGGGTATTACTGATACCCAAGATGGTTCTCTGACCCCTACACATATGCACTATCACACTTGTACCTTTACACACACACACATACAGAGAGAGAGAGAGAGAGACAGAGACAGAGACAGAGACAGAGAGAGGGATTTAATTAAAGAGAAAAGATAAAAATGAAAGATATCTTTTGTTCACGAACCAAAAGACAAATTATTCAAGATGTCACTACTACCCAAAGCAATCTATAGATTCCACACAATGTCTAGCAATATCTTTTTTTTTATTTGGTAGAAGCAGCAGAAATATCCATTGATGAATGGATAAGCAAAATATGATGTATCTATTCAGCAAACACATAGAAAGGAGGAAAATATTGTTACACATAGTAAGTGAGTGGAGGAGAGGGGGGAGGGAGGAAGGGAGGGTGTGGACGAGAGGGAGAGAGGGAGGGAGAGAGAGAGAGAGAGAGGGGGGGGGGCTAAGTAAAAGAAGCTAGGATTAAAAGAGCAAATGATATTGTTTCCTATTTCTAAAGAGAACAACTCAGTGGAGAACAGGTCACCGTTTGCCTGGGGTTGGAGGTGAGAGTTGAGACTCAATAGGTGCCAGGAGCCTTTCAGAGTCACAGAAGCGTCCCAGCAATTGCAATGACGGTTCCATAACTACACACTAAACTCAGCCCCTGTGCCCTTAAAAACCGGGGGCACTTTATGGTACATAAATTGTACCACCATAGAGTTGTTGTTCTTTTAAAGCAGTTGATGGATTCTCTTTTCCAGCACTTACTGTGCTGCCCTGGAGCTTTGCTCCAAATGCTGAGAACGAGCAAGAAGAAGGGTTGGTACGGACGAGGCAGATGAACAAAAGTAAAAGCATTCTCTTCGCAGAACACCGAACAAAGAGAACTTCCGGCCTGAGAGCTGTTCTTCACGACCAGAAGAGGCAGAGCCCTGATGGAATCCCTCCTGCTGTGGGAGGTGGAACAGTGACCACTGGCCCTCTGTGGAGTTCTCAGCCTCCCCACCCGGGACATCCCGGCACCAGCACAAGGAAAAAGCAGCCCTGGGGCAAGGAGCTGCTTATTTCTCCTCACTGTTCCCGGCCATTTTACTGTCTCTAAGGAAAGGCGGAAGCAATGCCTAGGGTGGAGAGCAGGGCAAGAGGCAGCTGGATGTGTGGGACTCCATTCCCGCAGACACACGGTTAAACTCATGGACAAGCCTGGGGAGAGACCAAAAAAATATAAAGCTTCGCCACAATTATATTACACATTTTTAATTATAGGGAGAAGATAAGGAGGCAATACATCCCAATGCTAGCCTCCGATGGTTGTTAATTTTTAACAGAGAACAAAGTGGTACTCAAAACGAGCCCTGTTTCTCATGGCTTGGCCCACATACAAATTAGTGGGCCAGGTCTGCAGAGGGGGAAGAGAAAATGCTGAAGTCCAGCTTTTACATGATGCCAGGGACTTTTACAGAAGCAAGATATTGAAAGGATAAAAATAATCCAGGGGCCAAGTGTGGAAGTGCACACCTGTGACCCCAGCACTCGGGAAGCTGGTGGGTGGGGTAAGCTTGGGCCTAGCCTGGGCTACACAGTGAAGAAAGAAATAAAGGAAGGGGGTGATGGGGAAGAGAAGGGGAGGAAGAGAGAAAGGGAGGGGAGGAGGAAGAGAGGAGGAAGAGAGGTAAGTAACTAGGATGGTTTAGAACACTTAAGTATTGCTACTGAGAGAACCATTAGAAAACAAGAAAAGAAACGCAACGGACTCTAACTTTCACCAGGTTCCTTGGTTGGAAATCTAGTTCCTGCCCCATTAGGCATGGCAGCCCTGTTCATCCTTGCTCAGTGTGTGGAGAGCTGAAGCCTGGGACAACAGAATCCAGAATCTCTACTCCTATGGGAAACATCAATTACACAGGTCCCCAAAGACCATTCCTTTGCTCGAATTTCCTGAGTGGCCAGTTCCTATCAGATTAACCAAATATTTACAGAGTTGCCACTTTCCCATTATCTCTCACAGACAAAACAAAGGGCGTAGTTATTTTGTGTGGAAAAGGTTCACTGAAATGGAGCAGTGTGCAGTAAATGCTACTTACTACAAGCTATCAGCTACATTTGCCCCCCACAGGCTCATGCGTTTGAACTCTTGGTCACCAGCTGCTGGGCTGTTTTGAGAAGCTGTGGAACCTTTGAAGCCCATGGTCTTAGCTGGCTGACACAGGCCACTGGGGACAGGGCTTTGAGGGCTACCACTATTCCAGACTTCCAGTATGTGCTCTTACAAGGTCCTGTGTCTGTGGCCTGGAAAGGACCACTTCGGCCACCATGCCCTCCCCACCACAAAACTATAAGCCAAAATAATCCCTCCTCCTTACATCCCTTCTGCTGGGTGTTTCATCACAGAAGCAAGAAAGTAACTACTTCAGAAACAATTCCCACTTCTTAGAGTCTTTGTTAAGAATTAAACACCATAGTGTCTGTTAAAAAGACGACAGACATCCAGTAAATGGTAGGTTCTTGCCACTACCTTCCATTCCACAGCTCACCAGTTTTCTTCACTGGTGTGCTCCCACACACAGACACACACACACACACTCCATCCCATACCCCAGCCATTGTTCTTCACATCATGTACACGTGCACACTGGCATGCTGGTGCACGCGCACACACAAACACAAACTTCATAAATCATCTGCACTGATACAGCCCATAGAAAAATTGAAAGCAACTTTCTTCAGCAAGATACAGCTTAAGTGGTACTAGAGAGATGACCATGGCTAAGACTGGGGGCTGCTCCTACAGAGGACCAGAGTTCCGTTCCAGCACTCAGCTCACAAGCACCTATAACTCCACCTCCATGGTATCCAGTACCCTCTGCTGGCCTCCACTGATACTTGTACTCACGTGCACATACCCACATACAAAACTACATGCATGTGCACATACTCACACACAGACCTACATGCATAGACATAATAAAAATAAATGTAGCCGGGCCGTGGTGGTGCACGCCTTTAATCCCAGCACTTGGGAGGCAGAGGCAGAGGCAGGCAGATTTCTGAGTTTGAGGCCAGCCTGGTCTACGGAGTGTGTTCCAGGACAGCCAGGGCTACACAGAGAAACCCTGTCTCGAAAAATAAATAAATAAATAAATAAATAAATAAATAAATAAATAAATAAATAGAAGAAGCCATCCAAATGTATGCTGGAAGACAGGAAAGACAATTTTGTTCCCAGATTAAGAGTGGGTTCCTGCAAGCAGCAAGGGGATGGTCATCTTCCTCCCAGGGGTCATCTGTCCCCATACCTGTCTGGAGAGGGTGAAAAGCCAACGAACTTAGATGTGTCCAGCACTGTGCTGACAGGCGGAGCCTAGTGAACTTGACTGATGATGAGGTCAAGGACAACCATTTAAAGCCCTATAAGATGATGTAGCCTGGTAACGAGCAAACCACTGACCCCGCCCATTCTCAGATATTCTCTGTTGTGCGGAGGAGCTTCATCGGTGGTTGGGTGGGGTCTAGATTAAACACAACCTGTTTCCAACGTCATAAACAGCCTTGACACTTTACTCTTTTTAAGAAGGAGGCCAGATGTCCTTTTCACATATCAATACTAAGAGGGTTGTAATGGGCCAGAGCTCTGCTGTATGACTTAGGAAAAACAGTCAGTTGCTACAACAAAAGTCAAAATAACAGTGGCTTCAACATGATCGCTTATTTCTTTCTCACAAGAATTCAAATATAAATAATCCAGAGCAACTGAGCCGCCGGCTCCAGTGTCAGAACCCAGGTTCCCAGCTGACTGGAAACCACAGTACCCAGACTGCAGGAGTTGAGTAAGACGTGACCTAAACACCCTTGCAGAGTGACACCTTGACTATAAACATGAAAAGGAACCCAGGTTGCTGGCAGCCTGACTATGAGCCTTCCACTTTGTAATCCAAGATAGATGTCGTTGCTTCAGCATTAAATATACACACAGCCAGAAGAAGGGAGAAGAGCTGAAGCATAGCTAGAAATATATACAAGTGTGTGTGTGTGTGTGTGTGTGTGTGTGTGTGTTTAAATAAATGTTTAGATATTAAAAAGTATATTTCATGCCACCATCATAAGAAAGATAAATACATTCGTATGATTACTTTAATCTACCTAAACGGTTTTTCTCTCATCATTCTAAAGAAGCTGAAATGTTTTAAAGGACCTTGAAAGTATTGGAGACATCAGACACTGTACTGTGAGGTTAGTGTGGATGCTCATCACTGGAAGGAAGATGATGGGGGAAAGGAAATGCCAGCTTCCAAGGCTGAGTACAAGTCATCTCTTCTGCCCTAACAGATGGCGTTCTGCCTATGTGCTCTCTCTACTTGCAAGGCACTAAACCACAGTTAGCCCCTAAAGGAAAAGACTTTCCCAAACAGATGCTGTCTTAGTTGGGGTTTTACTGCTGTGAACAGACACCATGACCAAGGCAAGTCTTAAGGCAATTAAAGGACAACATTTAATTGGGGCTGGCTTATAGGTTCCAAGGTTCAATCCATTATTATAAAGGAGGGAACATGGCAACATCCAGGCAGGCATGGTACAGGCAGAACTAAGAATTCTACATCTTCATCTGAAGGCTCCTAGTGGAAGACTGGCTTCCAGGCAGCTAGGATGAGGGTCTTAAAGCCCACAGTGACACACCTACTCCAACAGGGCCACACTTTCTAATAATGCCATTCCCTGGCCAAGCATATTCAAACCATCACAGACACCTAGGAGAGGTAAGAGCAAGAACCCACAATGGAATCACACGAAACCAAAGGCTTCTGCACACAAAACGAAACAACAGAGCCAAGAGATGACCTACAGCATGAGAGAAAATCTTCCTCAGCTATACATTTGACAAAGAATTAATATCTCAACTATTATAAAGAACTCCAAAAGCTAAACACCAAACATCAAAAGATTGAATCATTTATCAATAAATGGGCAAGGGAATTAAACGATCTTTAAAAGAATAAATACAGACAGTGAATATGTGAAAAGGGGCTTAATACCCTTAGCATTCTGGGAGAGGCAAATAAAAATTATATTACGATCTCGCCCCAGTCAGAACAGGGATCATCAAGAAAATAACAAATAGAAAAAAAAATTCTCTCAAGAAAGTAAAGGGAAAGGAATTCTTTCCACAGCCACTGTGGGAGTCAGTATAGAGGTTCCTCAAAAAATAAAATAATAGAAGTAGATCTACTATCCTAGTTTCCTTTCTGTAGCAGTGACTAAAAACTGTGACCAAAGCAACTTGGGGTGTGGGGTGGTAACGGGTTTCTTTGTCTTCCCTTTCCAGGTCGCAGTCCATCACTGAGGGAAGACAGGGGGAAAACTCAAGCAGAAGTGCAAGCAGAGCCACAGAGGAACATTGCTCACTGGCTGGCACTCACATCCAACTACTTAAACAGCCAAGGCCCACCTGCCTAGAAACTGCCCAGGCAAGCCCACAGGTCAATCTGACTTAAGACAGTTCTTCAATTGAGGTTTCTCCTTCCAGGTATATCAAGTTGACAACCAAGATTAGCCACCAGTTCTATATGAGTACACTGTTCTACTGTTCCTAGGATTATAGCTGGATTCAATGCACCACCAAGATACCTACACATCTGTGTAGCACCAATTACTACACATCTGTGTTTATGGCATCACTAATCACAAATTCTAAGTCCTACAGTCAAGCCTCAACATGCATTGACTCAGTAGAGAAGGAAAATATGAACTGCCCATGTATAAATCCCTAAAAGATAAAAGGTTTTAAAAATTAAGATACGTAAAATAATCAAAAAAAAATGCACAGCAGAGTTTTAAACTCAACCATAAAGGAAAAGTTAAATTAAGTCATTTGCAGGGAAGTGGAGGGAGCTAAAGATCATCATGCTAAGTGAAATAAGCCAGATTCAGGAAGACAAATGTTTCATGGCTTTTCTTCTCTACAGAGAGTAGAAAAGAAACTATTTGGGAAGTGGAACACACCAGTGGAGGATGGGAGAATGGAAGGCATTGAAGGTCCTTACAAGAAAAGAACATGACACACAGGATGGAAATGACACCTTGAACTCCATCATTTTGTTCGATGACTGTCTGCTAATAAATAATATGAAGAAGTAATATTTAAATTAAAATGTATCCCACTTTCGGGATTTGAAAAGCATTCCTTACCCCAAATGTGTTCCTTCCACTATTGTCAAACACATTGTAATTTGGCAGGAGTAGTTGTCCACACGACATAATCCTTACCACACCTTCATTAAAGGGTGAGAACAATCTCCATTCTTCATGACCATGAGCTGCTCAACATCTTGCCACACATCTGACTAATCCAAAAATACATCTCGTTCTAAACTGGTCTTCCTTACTATGCAACCCACGTACATTTCAAATCTAATATTTGCTGATACATTTAATTTTAATTCATAGGCTGATTCATAAGGCATACTCCAAGGGTAACTAGCTCACCCCACTTTTCTCAGAACATCCTGATGTCAGCACTGAAATTCCTGCATCCCTTCAGTCCCAGGCATACCTGGGCATCGGTCAACCTGTAATGCTATCTAAAATTCATCAACTTCTACTGAATTTTATGCCTAGATCAAAAAGATTAAAAATCACTGAGAAAAATTCTTATTTAAAAAAAAAGATCCTCTCGGATGGAAACTATTTGGGGCTGTGGTTGTAGTTCCAGAAAGTGTAAGTGGGGGCCAATCATACAGCTCAGCAAGATGTGTGTGGCACTGACTACGGCCACACAAGGTTCTGTGGCTCCCATAACAACTTCAGTGACATAAAGAGTAACTGTGAGTCACTGCTGTGGCTTGGATAAGTGTCCCTAAAGGCTAGTGTGGTAAAGGCTTGGTCCCCAGATGATTCCACTGACAGCAAGTGAAACCTTTAAGACCTTAAGACCTAGTATGAGGTGTTTAGATCACTAAGGCTATACCCTAAGAGGGAGTTGTGGGACCTCAGCCCCTTTCTTCTGCTGTTCCCTGGCTATTATATAAGTGGATTTTGTCCTACTAAGCACTTTAGTCATGATGTGAACTCATGCACCCATCTTAGCCCTAAAGCAACAGCATCAATCATTCACAGACTGAAACTCCAGCACCGTGGGCCAAAATAAATCTTTTCTCTCTATAACAGATTGTCTTGGCTATTTGTTACAGTGACAGGAGGCTGAGTAACACAGTCAGCTCCTTCTCTTCTGGGCACCCTGGAATGTCTCTCCCATGAATATTTAAAATGAAATGCCAAAGGAGAAAAGAGATTTGGGCAGCGATCCTCAAACCACAGTACACTTAGGAAGAATCTGAGAAACTTGCTTAAAAGGTTACAATTCTGGGCCCTCTCCCCAGAAAGTTTGGTTTGGAAGAGTACGAGAAGCAATCGTGTTCCCAAGGACCCCGGATGATCTCGATGCAAGCAGGTCGGTGATCTGTGCACGCTCTGTAAGACTCTGGACTGCAGGGAAAGTGGTAGAAGAAGTTGCTTTTCCTCTCTTAAAAAAAAAAGCAAAACAGAATCATCACGAACCCAGAAGGAAGAGGAAGCCACAGTGATTATCTTAGGCAATGGTCCAGTGCTGTGAAGAGACGCCATGACCACCAAAACTCTTATAAAAGAAAACTTTAACTGGAGGCTTGCTTACAGGTACAGATGTTTAGTCCATAGCATCATGGTGGGAAGCAGGATGGCATCCAAGCAGACTTGGTGATGAAGAAGTAGCTAAGAGTTCTACATCCAGATCACAGGCAGCAGGTAGACAGAGAGAGAGAGAGAGAGAGAGAGAGAGAGAGAGAGAGAGAGAGAGAGAGAGCGCCACTGGGCCTCAAACCCCACCCCTAGTGACACACTTTCTTCAACAAGGCTACAACCTACTCCAATGAGGTCATGCCTCCCAATCCCTCCCAATTAGCGCCACTCGCTGATGACAAATGCATTCAAACAGAAGAGCCTAAGAGGACCATTCTTATTCAAACCCCCACAATAATAAAGCAAGGGAAAACACTGAAACTTCCAGAATCCAGAGCGCTTCTTTCTAACCCTTAAGGATACTGGACTCGCTAAAGCAAAGCCTATCTGAGCTAACCCAGGCAAGCCCTGTTCTCTCTATGTATGCATGCATGCTGTGCTAGGCAGCTATCACAGTAATATATGTGCAAATTATGCCAAAATGAGAGAGCAGCCATTAAACTGATTAGCATATAACAGAAACAGTAAGTGTTAGTGCATCTATGTGCCCTGGGGTGTGTTTAACATATATCAGTAATCCTGTTTTGACCATGCTAAATCTAGGATGGCCATAATGAAGGTGCCCAACAGGCAGTTGGATACAGGAGCCTCTATTACAGAAAATACTCAGGGGGCAGGTTAGGAATAGATATGTAGATTTAGAGAATCAACTCCGTATAGACCCCTGGGCATCAATAAAATTCAAGCCATGCCAGCAGGCCAGGGCAGGTCAGGGTTTACTACTAAGTCAGTCCCATACCCTATAGCCTGTCAGCAAGCTAAGAACCCTACACGAACCTGAAGCTGCCAGAGTTTAGGATATCCGTACACAGAAATTAGAACAAAGGTCCTGTGCAGAAGGCCTTGATCTCTCAAGGCGTAAACCCTAAATCCAGAAACTCCTCATAACAGAAATCCGGAGGCCCCAGACAGAGACAAGCGAGGTCACCCTCATAGACAGCCCAAACATAAGCGGAAATGGTGACGTATGCAGCATCCCCACAGGAAAATGCACTTGGAGCCCAAACCATCAAATATGAGGAAGTCAAAAAGTCTGACGCTTCCGCTCTACCCCTAAAAGAGAAGAAATCCCTTGAATGGCGGAAGAGAGAGTGGTGCGCTCTGAACGGGACTTTGAGATTACTGCAAGTGGCAATAGAAAAACACTTAAAGGTTTGAAAGCTGTAGTGTGTGCTGAAATCGGTGTTTCGGGTGTTTAGAATCAGACCATCCCGGCCGTTGTATGGCAATGATATGAAGAACTGAGTGGACAAAGCTGAGAGCAGGGTCAGCAAGACCAGCCCAGCAGATTAACACTCTCTCCTTGGGTAATTTCTCCTGTCTTCTGAACTCCCATAAAATTTAACTGGCACATCTCTAATGACCTTATGGCCTGTTTTATAGTTGCTTTCACATATATAAGTCACATAGAAGAACTGGCTAAATCCAACACTCCTTATAGATGTGTGTGTGTGTGTGTGTGTGTGTGTGTGTGTGTGTGTGTGTGTATCCATACATTATATATCTGTATTCACACACCTTTTTGCATGCCTCACAAAATCTAACACATACACGTACATATATACACATACACACATGTGTTTGTACATGCTGTGGAAGCCTCAGGACACCCTTGAGTTTTACTTCTACGGCATCCTCCACCTATTATTTTGTGTCCTGGTCTTCCACTGGCCTGGAACTCACACTTATAAACTAGGCTGGCTGATCTATAACCCCTAGAGATCTGCCTGCCTCCAGCTCCCCTGTGCTGGGGATTACAAGTACGTGCCAACAGGCCCAACTTTTCTCAGGTGAGTTCTAGAAAACAAAACTGGGTCCTCATGCTTGCAGTTTCCAAGCTGGAATATCTTCCCAACAAAGGGAAATCTCCTGCTCCAAGGTTTCCTCAGAGCAGACTGAAAAATAATGTATGGAACATCAGTTCAGTTACTTTTGCTTGTAAGTTATAGTAAATCTTGCCCTTACCTAAGCATCCGACTCCTAACATTAGTTCTTCTCTTCCTTCTTTGAGGAAAACCCTCTATAGCAAGGGCTGAACCCTGTGAAACACGAGTACCTTAACAACTTGAGTCACAGTGAGTAGCAAAGTGGTCAAGATTTAGGACCTCCTGAGATACTCAGAGCCACCCTTATAGCCAACGTTTTCCCACACAATGTTGACAAGAAAACCAAGTGACTTTAGTTAAGCATGTGATATTGGCTGTACTTGTCCCGTTCTCTATAATACATCTTGAAATATAATCCTTTTTTAAAAAAATAATAAGCATGGCACTGGCTTGACTGTCTTGTCAATACGAAAAGGAAAGAGTCTCCCTAAATTCACTGTGTCAAAGTCAACGTTCAAACCCAGAGCCATCTGAATCTAGTTTGTGTTCTCAGCTCTTCACCGTTTCTACTGCAGAGGCCCAGCCTCCAGCAAAGTAGCCAGTAGTTGAGGCTGAACATGTATTTTGGAGCTAGAATCACTTCCTATGAGACTGTAATGTAAGCACACACAGGCTCTGGCTTCCTGTGTATTCATTCTAATCTCACTCATAGATTCTAAGGAAAGACCACGTGTATCTGCTCTTATCACAGAATACTGTGTCTATATACACCATTGAAATGGTCCATTGCAGGTGTGTCAAAGAACACTGTACTGGATTACTAGCTAGGCTCAAAGTAACCACAGAATTCATTATATGAAACACCTTCACCGTGAGTCAGTAGCTCCAACAATTGCCAACCCAAAGGCTACACCACTCCTAATTTTACGTAAGGCCTATTGGTGCTTTGTGAGTTCCACATCTAAAGATAGGAGATGAAATCCTGGTTTAACTTAGGATTCAATTCCTGGTTAAGCCCACAGGTGTCAGAGAGATCTAGATCTCCCAAAAGTTGCAGTGGTATTTGAGAAATCAAGGTGAGGACCAGATCTGAGTCTAGGTAAGGCCACAGGTGTTTGGACAGTTCCCACAACTAATGGTGAAAGCAGCAGACAAACGAAATCCTAGATAACATAGGTCAATATCTGACCTCAAAGGAAAACTGGACATAGAATCTCTGGCCCTTAATACCAGTCATAACGAAGAATATATGTATATGTATACGTATACGTATACGTATATGTATACGTATATGTACACACACACATACACACGCACACACATATATAAGCTAGCTGCAATTTGTACCTGCTAGCAAGGGAAACCCTAGTTTTCTCGTATGGAATGTCACTGGGCATATCAAACATATTCTAGGGCAGGCCCCAAGCCTAAGAGTAATTGACCAACACAAAATGAACTCAATGGAATTTTTAAACTTTTTAATCTCATTTTGCTATCTCATTTGCTTTATTTTGACATTTTCATCTTATTGGTCATTTGCTTGTTGATTTTGATTTTGGGGTTTTGTGGGGGGAGGTCATGTTTCTTGGGAGTTTTTTTTTTTCATTGTTTTTGTTTCTTCTGTTTTGTTTGTTGAAAGAGAGTAAAAAGAGCATAAGGCTGGGTAGGGAGGTGAGGAGGATCTGGGAGGAGTTGAGGGAGGGTTAAAAAACATAATCAAAATGCATTATATAAAATGTTTTCAATGGAAAAATAATAAAAGAATAAAAATGGATGAGGCCCCTGTAGATCAGTCATACTGCAGTAGGTGGACCTACACCGGAATTATACGGATAGCACAGATTGGAGTCAATGAGCTGTTACACTTCCAAAATAAAAGAAGAAATGGCATTGGGATGCCATTGGGATGACGTGGCTTTGGGAGGAATTAAGAGCAGGAGTTGGGATGAATATGACTACAAAACATTATATTTTCTTAAAGGCAATATGAATGTCTTTTAAAAAACTGGCTTTTGGATCAAGTATAGTGGTATATGTCTATAATCAAAGTTCAAGAGAATTGAGCCAAGATAGTCGGTTTAAGGCCAGTCTGTGCTGTATATATCAGGATATATGTCTCAAAACAAAAATGATTCTAACAAGCCTCATAAGCATGAAGACAGTGGAAGAAACACAGTTTTGGTCCACTCACCCTGAAGTGGTAAACATGCGTGAATCACGGCTACTTGATGCAAGACAAATGAAGCTTAGGAACTTAATGTTCAGTGAAAACAGAAATCCACCGACTACATATGGTTGTTCTAAAAATAAATAAATAAAAATTAAAATAAAAAAAAACAACATTCTATAACACCTCGTCCTTCTTCCTGATGTCAGTAACTTGCTTCTACATGAACATAGTAAAAAGCAGTAGATGACTTCTCAGAGTAAGAGACTCACATGGGGAGAACTTAGTCTTCCTGACAATAACCCATGAGAACTTTCCAGCAACATGTGGGAGCATGAAGGGAAAGCCTCCACTCCAGTTCAGCCTTCATATGAACTCCTGATAGTTTGACTTCACCTCATGAAGGATACTAAGCCAGAACTGCACCATTAAGCTAATTCCAAACCTGTGATCCACAAAAAAAATGTGGGATATTTATTGTCTTAAGCCTTTACTTTTGGTATGTTGTTACCCAGACATAAAAAATTAATACAGCAATATGATACCATTTTTATTAATCTCAAAACAAGAAAAGTGCTTATATAAATACATTCAGGTGATAAACAAAAACATTTATTCACCTGTTTGTTCGTTTTGGTCTCACTATGTAGCAGTAGCTATCCTGGAACTCGCCTCGTACATAGACCAGCTGGCCTCAGACACACAGAGATCAGTCAGCCTCTGCCTCCTGAGTGCTAGGATTAAAGGTGTGTACACCTGGCTAACAAAAACTTTTACTTAATTAAAAGAATACAAGACAAATATCCTTCCACTAATAACAGCTACAATAGTTAAATCAAACATATAAGACAACAGCATATAAACATCTGTAAACAACTGAGTTTGGCCAAACTGGTAGAACCAAGAACAAAAAGAGAAGGAATTTGTGTTAAGCCTTACTTTTCTCTCTGGCCTTTCCTCTAGGTCCTTTGTCGTGGCATGAAGCAGCATAAAGCAGACTGAAGGCAAAGCTGGGAAGACAGAGGTTAGACTTCAAGGCCATCGGTGGGTAAGTGATTTGGTAAATCCAGGAAGATTGCTTGCCTGGAAATGAGTTAGTTACATTCTACCTTCAGAATCATCCCTACGATTACTAAGACAAGGAGCAGTAAGATATGCATCACCCCAACAAAGCTCCTAGGAACCCCTGCTGGCATCGGGATGACTTGACCACACTCTAACTCTCTGATCTGGGAAAGTTAATAATCTTTTGTTTTTCATTTACAGGGTTAGTGGCTGAGCCCACGGCCTCATGCATCCTAAGCAACGCTCCTTACCACTGTGTACACCCCAGCCTTTAATACCTAGGTAGGAACAAAGGTGCATCATCCAGAAACTACAGGCTTTCATACCCAGTGCCTGAGTGCAACAGTAAATTACCAGACATTCTAATAAGTATAGTCAAATGACTACAATCTGAGAGAGAGAACAGAGAAGAAGAAACAGCAAAGTCGTTCAGACTATCTGACAGACTTTAAACTGTTGTTGCAGAAAATAAAAGAGGATAATTTTACAACAGAACTGTGGTCTGCTCTTTAAAAAGATGTGAAATGGAAATCCTGAAGCATTTGCTGAGACTAAGACTGGAATAGAGCAATATAAAGTAAAATAGACAGCCGAGGTTTTAAAAAAATAAATAAAGTTTTCTTAAACCATAGAAGATACAGCGACATGGTAAATTCGTCTATCGTACTTGCTATCGGATCTTAGATGGAGGGGAGGGGGAAGATGTGACTGAAGCAACTTTTTAAGAAATCCTGGTTAGGAATCCCCCCCCAAATTATGAAAGACAGAATAAAGTAATGCTACAGAATTTTTAAAAAGTATAAGCCCATGCAAGATAAATATAAAGATACTACAGAGATACATATTGTAGGGAAATTACTAAAAGTAAAAAGAAAGAGAGAGAGAGAGAGAGAGAGAGAGAGAGAGAGAGAGAGAGAGAGAATTCATAAAACAACTATAAGAAAAAGAAAGTTATTTCAAAAGGATAATCCCAAAACCTGAAAGTAAGCAACAGAGAAAAACATGGAACCAGAAGAGAACTATAGAACATTATCAGAGCAGCCTAAGAAAATAACTGAAATAACTGCCAACCTAAAACTCCATGCTCACTGAAAACTGTCCCTCAAAACTGAAGGTACAGCAAAGACATTTTCAGGAAACAGAATCAGAATTTAGCATATATACATTAAAGAAATACCAGAAGAATTTGGGAAGGCAGGTGACTCCAAATGATCCCAAATAAAAACACAGACATGAACGAAGGACTCAGCAGTACCAGAAGATAAAATGTCTGCACCCATCTAAGCTAGTGTTTAGTGCATAAAACAATATACTATCTCATGATGATCAAAATACACAGGATGATAGACAGACAGATAGATAGATAGATAGATAGATAGATAGATAGATAGATAGATATGAAAGCATAAAAAATAAGGGATGGGTAAATGGAGTGCACATTTTCTGAGGTTCTCAAATTCTTCAGGGTGTGTACTATTTAAGGTAGTATATAATGAAATAATAACAGACATAGGAATCTCTGGAGTGGTTATTCTGCTCACTTCAGCAACATGTAAACTAAAAGAATATAGATTAGTCCATTCTCTGTGCACAGATGACATAGAGATTACAGAGTAATCAACTGAGAAGAGTTGAAAAACATACAAAAAAAAAACAAGCAACTGGGTAGGAGAAGGAGCAATTTATTTGGAATAAATAAAAAGTATAAGATGATAGAGTTAAAGTACAATCCTCATGTTTACTTTAAATGTAAATGGACCAAAGATTTCAGTTAAAAAACAAAGACTGAACTAGTGAAAAGTCTCGATGGGTGAAGGTTCCTGACACCAAGATCAACAATCTGAGTTCAGTCCCCAGGACCCACATGGTGGAAAGGAGTTAAGTGACTCACAAATTTGTCTTCTAACCTCCACACACATGCAGTAACATGCATTCACCCACACACACATACACACACACACACACACACACACACACACAATTAATGAGTTAATTCATTAGTTGATTAAAATTAAAATACAATCAAGTCTTTAAAAAAAATTGTAAGGCTGAATAAAAAATTATTTTAAAATCTAACTACGCTTCCTGTCCCGGCCACCATCGGACAGCGACAGCCACAGCCCCTGTGGATCTCAACAAGGGCCACAAGACACCTCATCAAGTACAGCAAAGTTCGTGAGGAACAGGATCCGGCAGGTGTGCGGCTTCAGATCCAAAGGAGCCGCGCACCTTGAAGTTTCTCAAAGTGTCCAAGGACAAGTGCATTCAAGTTCATCAAGGAGAGAGTGGCAGGCACATCCGTGCCAAGAGAAAGAGGGAGGAGCTGAGCAGTGTGCTGGCAACCATGAGGAAGCCAACCACCAAGAAGGATTGATGCATCCTCCCCCAATAAACGATCGTTCTGTACCCCAAAACAAATCTATTTGGAGTTTATAAGCAATACCTTAAGCCTAAGAAGAGCCGTGGGTCAATCTATAAGGCATAGCCACAAACCCTTTGCCACTTTTCTCATTACAAGTTGGGTCTGCCTTCCTTCACCAATCTGAGCCTGTTTCTGGTTCCTTCAAGCCACAAAGTATAACAAAGCAGCACAGACTTTGGAGGCAATATTATAAGAAGCTACAGTGTATGCTTCGTTTGATGAGACAGTCGCTCTTAGCAGTCTGAGCCACCATTTAAGAAGTCTGTCCACCAAAACCACCATGTCACAAGGAAGCCCAAGCTATAGGCGGCATCCATATGTAGACATGTCGGTCGACATCATTTGCTGGGCCCCACATCATGTTATCCAACTCCAGGTACCAGATATGAGTAACAACATCTCCAGACAGTTGGTCCAGCTCCAAATCTTTCGAGTCTTTTCAACCAAGGCTTCAGATGACATAAAACAGCAATAAGAGGCCTCTATTATGTTGTGTCCAATTTACTGTTCCATAAAACCTTAAAGTGTAACAAAATTCCTGTTTGCTGTGATCTGTTAAATAACAACAGATAACTGGAAAAGGCTAGAACTTAAAAGCATAGGAAAAGACATAACAAATAAAAATCAGGAGAAATCAGGAGCTGGGCAAGTATGCGGGGGAGGAGGCAGATAAACTGGAATGGGAAGTGTCACTCAGTGATTAAGTGGTCAACTCAATGGAAAAATAGAGCAACTCTAAGTTTGTATGGGCCTAATGTGGTGATTTGAATATGCTTGTCCCAATGGAAGTGGCACTTTTAAGAGGTGTTGCCTTATTGGAGGAGGTGTGGCCTTTTGGAGAGGGTGTGGTCTTGTTGGAGTGGGTGTGGCCTGTTGGGGTGGGTGTGGCCTTGTTGGAGGATGTGTGGCCTTGTTGGAGGAAGTGTGTCACTCTGTAGGTGGGCTTTGAGGTTTCTATATTCAAGCTCTGCCCAGAGTGGGGAACAGTTTTTTCCTGGCTTCCCTCAGATCGAAATGTAGAACTCTTGGCTCCTCCAGCACCATGTCTGCCTGGATGCTTCCTGCTGTGACCATAATGGACTAAACCTCTGACACTGTAAGCCAGCCCAAATTAAATGTTTTATGTATAAGAGTTGCCTTGGTCATGGTGTCTCTTCACAACACTGGAAACCCTAAGACATCTAATAACATAATCTCAAGATATGTAAAGTAAAAACTAACAGACCTAAGAGAGAAAAACACACAAATACACCTGAAAATATTTTTAACATACTTAAGTAAAATTTGAAGACATGAGATAATTCAGTGTGAGAACAGGAGTGTATCTTAGTTGGTAGAACAGTTGGTTGTCATGCACAAAGCCTTACATGTATTTCCTAGCACTGCATAAACAAGATATGGTAGTATACACACAGACACACACACACACACAAACTGTAGGGGAAGGGAGAAGGAGAGAGCCCATCAGAACACACATTTTATTTTGCAGTTCTGGGATATCAGACCTAAAGCTTTGTACAAGCTGGATAAAAATGCCACAGTCGAGCTGCCTCTCAGGCTCAGCCATGGCAATGGAATTAACATCTCAAAAACATGCTCTGAATTTTATTCAACCATAAAGAAAAATAAAATCTGCAAGGAAAAAAAAAAGACAGAATTGGAAAACGTTGTATTAAGCAAGGTTACCCAAATATCACATATTGTCTCTCCTACACTAATCTTGGCTTAGAATTCTTGTATTCATGTGTTTATACGGGAGTCACTGCGAGTAAATGTCCAGAAACTAGAAAGTAGCCCAGGAGAGTGGAAAAGAGGGCCTTAAGGGTACTCGGAGAGGATAAAAAAAAAAATGTGTCATGAAAGTGGAAGGTGGGGTCCTGGGAACTGAAAGTATAACTGGAGGTGAGGGAGGAAGGGAGGAGGACCCATCAAGTCTGAGCAGGTATGAAACTGCAAGATGGTGGCTAACAAGAGGGCTCAATGTGTAAAAGGGCTTGTTGACAAACCCCTGAGTTCAGTCAAGGATCCTGTGAGGTGGAAAGAGAGAACTGGCTCCCATGAATTGCCCTCTGACCTCCACACGTGGGCTGTAATACATGCATGCCCACATTACATGTGTGTACATGCACGAAATAAATAGAATGTGGTTTTTAAAATTCAAAGAAAAAGCCATAAGGTTGAAACCTGATGCTTGGGAAACCATTGTTAACAAACTAGCTAATTTAAAAAATATATCATTTGAGCCAGGTGTGGTGGCACATGCCTTTAATCCCAGCACTCTGGAGGAAGAGACAGGCAGATCTCTGTGAGTTCCAGGCCAGCCTGGTCTACAAAGCTAGTTCCAGGACAACCAGGGCTCTGTTACACAGAGAAACCCTGTTTCAAAAAGGCCCAAAACATTAAAATAAAAATAAATTGTTGTTGTTGCATGTTCTGTTTTGTTTGTTGTTTGTTTGTTTGTTTGTTTTGTGAGACAGGGTTTCTCTGTGTAGCCCTGGCTGTCCTGGAACTCACTCTGTAGACCAGGCTGGCTTCGAACTCAGAAATCTGCCTGCCTCTGCCTCCCAAGTACTGGGATTAAAGGCGTGCACCACCACTGCCCAGCATAAAAATAAATTTAAAAAAATAAGTTTTCCTAAAAGGCAAATAAAATAACTAAATACAAATACAGGATAATGGCTCTTTCTAGTGGAGAGACCAGGATATGAAAGAGGAAGGGGCCGCATACAGTTTTAAACTCACATGGACAATGCATAGACCTCTCTCTTTCTATTACATTAAATGTTAATACACACATAATTTTAGTAAAAAAGAAAAAATTAAATGCTTATAAGTACTGAGAGAGACTTAAAATCAAAATTAGGGACTAGGAAGATGGCTCGGTAACTGAGTTGTGCTGGCTGCTCTTCAAGTGGGTCCTGGAATTTATTCTCAACTCCTTCATGATGGCTTCTAACCATCTGTAACTCCAAGCCTAGAATATCTGATGCCCTCTTCTGGCCTCCACAGTCACCAGGCGCACACATGGCAAAACACCTATATGCATAAAAACAAATAAATAGATTTCAGATATAATTAATGTAAATGACCCAGTGATATTAAAATGCAAGAAGACACACGCATCAATTTAGCGCCTTCCTGGCACTTCCCCTTCAAGAGATCACTCTGAGGCAAAGCAGGAATCCTAACGGGCATCGCTGGGTGTACACAATCTGCAGCACTGTTGAGGATGATTTACATGCATTTAATTGTCATATAACCCTATGAGGCCAGGGCTCTTATCACCCCAATTTAACAGATGGGGAAACACACACAGGGAGTTCAAGTGATTTGCTCATGGCCTCGCAGCAGGCAAGTAGTACAGTCAGCATTTGGAGAGCCTGGTTTTGAATTGCAGCCTGGGTTCAGAGCCTCTGCCCCACTCTCAGGAATACAACTCCCATATCTGAGAGTTCACAGTCATAACCTGGACCTCTGGGGAAGCCTGGCATAGAGTTCCCTGTGTTAACTACACCTGCTTGATCAAGAAGGGTATTGTGATGTGGCTGTAATTACAAGGACAATGAATTAGATTGCCATTACAGCCAGGGATAGTAGACATTGAGCTCACACTGTACTATATTATAGAACATATTAAAAACCTGACATGATCCAACAGCAAACACAGTGCTTCATGCTAGACCTTCACTAAGAAAAGCCAGAATAAATTAATCTCAATCTCTCTCTCTCTCTCTCTCTCCCTCTCTCTCTCTCTCTCTCTCTCTCTCTCTCTCTCTCTCTCTCACCTTTTCCCAGCATATGGTATGGCTACCACCCAATGTGCCATAGATTTCATTAGCTGTGACTTTTTTCCGGGACAGAATTTTTCTTTCCAACTCTTCTTTGACTCCTTGTGCAAATGACTTAGACACTGAGATGCTCTGCAAATATCTGCCTGATGAGCATACATATAACAAAGAAGAATCAAACCCACGGGCCCCTTATAAAGATTCCCGTTCATCTGTGGACCTTGCCTGTCCTATTTACTGTTATATTCCAGTGATTTAGAAAGGAACCTGTAGGTTATAAATATAAAATTCTGCTTAGATGAAATGAGAGCTGTGCCCCTCACAAGAGGCGGCGTGGGGCGGATCCTTAGTGGACATGATTCCTCCTCACCTCTAGGGAAAGCCTCAACACGTCTATCAACGTAGATAACAAAGGCACTGTGCACTGCTGGGTTTTGATGACAGGACAAATTAGTTCACACTGGCATGATGGGCAGCCAGCTCCTTAGAGAACACTTGAGAGAAAGCCCACACACACAGTTGGGGTAGTAGTCTGTGCTGTGACTTGGATTTTAAATCGCTTACAAAGGCCCACGTACAAAGGATTGGCCACTGTCCCATGGCACTCTTTGGAGGTGGCAGAATCTTTAAGAGACGGGACCTCGTAGAAGGAAATTAAGTCACTAAGGGCACACTCTTGAAGGATGTATTAAGAATGGCCCCCATCCCTCCCTTTATTTGCTTCACAGCTACCACAGCTCATGATTTGCCTTGTCCCAACCCCCTAAACAACAGGGCTAAGTGACTATGAGCAGAGACTGCTGAAACTATGAACCAAATAAGTCTGCTTACAAGTTGATTGCCTGGGCCGTTTTGTCATAGCAGCAGCAAGCTGACTAATGCAGCCTGTCTGCAGGATTTTCCGAGAGCAGTTCTCACCACCCCAGAGTAAGATAGGAACAAAAGTGTCTCCAGTTACTTCAAGAACTTTCACCCTTTTTGTAGTGGGAAGTAAACATAATCTGCAAGGCCGGGCAAGCAGAACTCCCTGCTAAAAAGGTTCCCCTCCTGGGTCCTCTGTTTCCATTCTGTTCTAACCTTGCTTAAGGAGTGGACAGGCAAGTGACCACCATTTTTTAATGTGGACCACCATGAGTCGGTGGCGGAACCTTTTGGGAAGGGACCGGTAGCTTCCTTCCCCGCTAAGTCTCCCTTGTCTTTTCAGGCAATATGGTTGACTTCCTTCCTCACATAGGTTTTCACCATTTGTCCCTCTTACAAACTGTCCTGTGTCCCTTCCTCTCTACTTAAACTTTTCTTTAGTCTACAGTGGGAAAAGCCAAGAGCTTGATCCCATGTGCAGAAAGGAATCCACAAACCAGCATGCGGAATCTACAAGAGCTTCTCCAGAACAACATGTTTCTTGGGAACTTGTGTAGACTATCTGAACTCGGGGCTAAGGCCTAAGGCAGTAGTTTTCAACCTGTGGGTCATGACCCGTTTGGGGGTCTCATGACCTTTTCATGGAGTCACATATCAGATATCCTGCATATCAGATATGTATATTACAGTTTATTACAGTAGCAAAATTACAGTTGTGAAGTAGGAACAAACATAATTTTATGTTGGGGGTCACCACAATGTAAGAAATCATGTTAAAGGGCCACAGCATTAGGAAGGTTGGGGACCACTGGTTTAATGTGTCCTGTTTATACAACCTTGGGTTCTGCCCGTGCCAGTTCTGATGCCAGGCACAGGGAATGGCATAGCAATCTGAACACTGTCTCCTATCCTCCCTACCATCTTTCTTCCCTTTGACCATGTGACTCATGGGGAGAAGTGAAGAAAATTACCTTGCTCTTGAAGCCACTCTCTGACTTTGGCCTCAGAATGTAAGGTCTAAGAATGTCATCCAGAGACCTTGTCCTTTGGGAGTGTGTGTATAGGTGTCTATAACATTCCCAGGGGGGTTTCAGCACTCTGGTCTCAATGCTCTTCTGGTGTTTCTATTGTAGTATTCCTCTTTTATGTCTCTCCCTCGTGTCTTATGTCTCTTCCCAAGGTCCTGTCTTTGGGAGACTCTTCTATCACCGCCCCTCTGTAACCGGGGCCCTCCCTCCAGGGGCCCTGGGAAATGCCTGAGAGTATGGTGTGTTATACCAGGGCTTTCATCCCGATCCAGGTGGCTGGAATCCAGTACAGGATTTACACTGCCCTGACCCTGAGCCGTCAAGAAGGAACAGCCAGATTAATGGGGTGGGCGGGCTGGGGTAATAATCGTTTGTTTGATGTGACAAGCTTGATAGGCGTTGATTTACTTACAGACTGATGGGCTTTTAATTGAGCACCTCCATCCCAGTCACTTCAAAGGCAGGGGAAGTTGACAAGGGGCCCCTTTCACGCGGGGCTCCTAGTGACTGACAGGCCCCCTCTGCAAACAGCTCTGCTGGGCCAGGATTGGCCTGGGCAGCCTTTACCCGACCCTCTGGCAAAGTAACACATTTTCTGAGTAACTCAGAAATGGCCTTTTGTCTGCTGCCAGAGAAGGCAGGCCCTGCTCGGAAGGCCCTGCATCTTCCAGAAAGGCTAGCGGAGTGGGTGATATGTTCGGTCTAGGGAAAGGTTCCTTCCCGGGCACCCTCCGTGTGCAAATGGCTACTTTGTTCTAAATCTCATTGCCAGGGAAGGCTGTGTTCCCCACTTCCTCCCTCTTATTAAGCACTTCTTTTTTTCTTTATGCTTCCCAGGCCCTTTCCTTCCCCTCCTCCTTCTCCTCCTACTTCCTCCTTCCGTCTCCTTCAGAGGGAAGGCCAGAAAATGTGGGGCCCACTTAGTGTGTCCCTGTTAAGGCCATTGCTTGCCTGTACTGAAAGTAGAGCTTCCCGTTCCCAGGCAGCAGGCTGCTAGGTCCTTCAGACCAAAGGGTCTTAGATGACAAGACCAGTCCTCCACCTCTAATTCTTTCTTCCTGTAAGCAACACCACCTACTTCCTGAAGGCAATCCTCATTGCTTACCTATGGTCAACCTCTGTCTTAAAAATGTTAAATGGAAAATTCTAGAAATAAGAAATGTATTCGTTTTAAAATATTGCCTGTTACTATTATTGCAGCTCTATTCTATATCAAACCATAACTCGGATGCATATGTGTAGAATCTGAAGTCTCAGGCACGTGGGATTACTGTCCTGTTCTCTGTCTTGTAGTTCATTCTAACCGTGCAGATTTTCCTCTGTTGAACATCTTAGAGCTAACCTATCAGGGAAATATTGTGAGAACGCATTTGACTTGGTGTGATTTGGTTGGGTACGGCTTATGAAGTCCAGATTTATCGGCTGCTAAACTTATCTCATTGCCAGAGAAGGCAAGGCTAGAGGCACTTCTGCTCAGTCAGCTTGTTTCTGAGGCTAAGACCCCACTGCAGGGCAGAATCTGAGAACCTGAGAGGAGAGACCTTCTGGGGCATCCCCAAACTTTTTCACTGGGTCAACCAGGGACAAGTGAGGCACTAAACAAGAGGAGCTTTGAATTCTGAGTCAAACTCTGTGGGCTACCCCCCAAAACTGGGCAAGTTTTGTAACCAGTGATCATCTCTGTTCCCCTGTAGGAACTTGTCCAGGCTCACAAAGCTGGTACTTGCCTAGAAAGAAAAACAATGATAACAACTCACATTTACACAGCATTACTTCATTTGGAAAAACGTTCTCACATCTGTTATCTTAATTGATCTTTTAACAACCAGGTGAGGTAAATCATTGGAATGTTATGATACCCATTAGGAAAACGAGGAAACTGAGTCTCGCTGGATAATTTGCTCCTAAGCTGCACAATTAGGTCTCAAACTCAGGAATCTCCTCTCCAGGTTGGCTCCCTCTCTCGCTTCACTTGCATGGGAAACCTATTTCCTCCTGCTTTGAGAGGTTCTTTAGACCCTTCAAACCCAGGACCATGTGCGTGCTAAGGAAGTGCTTGGCCACAGAGCTGCATCCTAACCCATCTCCTTCCTTTTGAAGTTGCATTTCCTCATCTCAAGTGGTGGTTTGTACATTTCCCTTCTGCTTTCCTGCCTCCTCAGGTCTTCCTGTCTCTCTGCCCTTCTAGCTTGTGTGTACAAGGACCTTAGGAGGCCAATCCCTCACTCTGTCTCTGCCCTAAAGCTAACTTTCCAGCCTGGCCTGAGAGCCCCCATCTGCAGGCTTCCTCTGCCATCTATATGATAAATGGCCAAGGCAGAGAACCAGTGCTTGCATTCAGTGTCTGCTGAAGTCCTTCATCTGAAATCCCAAGCAGAAGACAAGTCACAGAGCCAGGGAATGGTGTGTCTCTCTCTGACCTGCTGGAAGGGCCTTTCCTACACATAACAATGCTCTCAGGCAAAAGCTGGGAGAAATGAATCATCTTTCCTTCTCGGCCCCATGACGTGAGTTTATTTGCATAGACATACTCAGCACTCCGGAGATGACTCTCACTGAGAAGCCTGACCATCAAGGCAAACACTTACCTTTGCACTACATTCCCTTTCTTCCCAATGGAGAAAGTTTTGTTGTAGTGTTTGTTGCTGAAATAACTGAGTGCAGCAGTGTTGTCAAATAGCTCCGCTGCTTGCCGGCTACAGCCCTTAGAAAAGCCGTTTATATTGGCTGTGCCTCAGTCTTCTTACCTGTCAAGTGGGACAAAACCAGCACCCACTTTATACAGCTCCTGTGAGACCCAAGTACGTTAATAAGCTCTTTCATCCATCCCACAATGCACTGTTTTGGATCCAGGAAGAAAGAAAAGTGCTGTCAAGTAATCCGAGACACGTTGTTTTCATTACATTGGCATCAGAGACGCTAAAGTTTGAAATATGCACCTCGGGATTGATTAACAGCTAGGTGAAACATCCGGAACGGCAGCAGGCACACAATGTGTACTGTGGCAGTGCTATTGCTGCTGATGACAACATCATTCTCTCAAGAGCACTATGGGAAAATTCTTCTTCGACGGATGAGGAAACAGAAACGGGGAGAGATGAAGTGATTTGTCCAAGCTCCTGTAGCCAGTGAGTCCTCAGTAGGCATTTAAACCTGCCTTTGAGGCGCAATAATCTATAGTTATTATAAGAGCTGGCAGCTGCCCACCAAGCTACCAGGGAGTTCAGAGCTGTGTTTTGTTCTCAATTGCATTAGCTTTCTTTAATCTAAGTTCCTTCTCTCCCTCCCCCCCCCTCACCCGTATAAGTATAATTACTCTCCTTCTCCCTCCCCCTCCTTCTTTGTACTTGGCTCTGATCTTTTTACTTTTCTGTTAATGGCTTCAGATTTTACAGTATCTGCATCTTGAATTGTAAGCAACCTCAAATCTTTTATGGAGGTGGGAGGGATAAAAATATAAAGATTAAGATCAGCTTTTAAAGATGACATGTGTCAAGGGAAGAAATGGAAGTATGCCCACAGTGCCACTCAGGCATGTGGAACAAACATGGATGCACTCCTGAGGAGTGGCCTAGCCTGTCTCCACTGCCACAGAACACCCTTGGAATCCTTCCTCCTACCACTCAGAGCCCTTGGTGGTAAGTGTCCTGATAAAATACTGAAAGTCCATTTGTCCCTCAAGCAAAATGTCTGTGTAGGCACTGGAGTGTCATGGTGAATTTGTCTGGATCTGTCCAGATAGGATGGGGGCATTTCAGAGTGGACAAGTTTTTTGTTTTGTTTTGTTTTTTAACTTCTCTTCCCATTGTTATAGTCCAAATGATATTTTTATAGACTGCCATGCATATATGACCCAACTAGAGTCCTTTATTAGCCAACGACAGAGAAAGGGCTTTTTTTTTTTTTTTTTTTTGCTCCCAAAGAATTCTTGGTACCAAAGCTCAAGGGTACCACACTTATACAGCCCAAACCCACAATGACATCATCACGTGTAGACCAGGAAAACCTAGTAATACTTGCTTTGGTAGAACACATCAGTCGCTTGTATGATACATCCGGACACGGGTCAGAGTCAGGGAAAAGTCTCGAATGTGTTGCCAAGGTGGACATGGCTGTTCAGGGGGCTAGGGCCTTGCAAATAGTGCCCGAGAAGACAAAAATCAGGAGTCAGGACAAGACAGCAGCACCTTGGTCACTTCACCATTAAGTGCTTCAACAGACCTGTTTGAGTCAATGTAGAATTGAAGATGGGATGAGGAAGAGATAGATACAGTTGTGCTAGCTTTGTCAAGAGAGGGAGAGCATGTCTCCACTTGGTACCCAGGAATAGTGCTCTTCTGGGGGCGGGGAGCAACCCCAGGCTCAGATCCACCATACAGAACAAGCAATATCAGCCAAAGGCGGGAAGATGAAAAATGAACATTTGGCTCTTCATTCGTGTGTGTGTGTGTGTGTGTGTGTGTGTGTGTGTGTGTGTGTGTGTGTCTCATCTCTACAGCTCCCAAGAAAGCAACCACACACCAAATCCCTTCTGATGCCGTTTAAGTCTGAGCCCTCTGTGATATAATCTCTTAATGGAATATTTGAGAAGTCCAGATACACATCGGCAGTCTTTTCATCTCACCTGGGGTTCATACGCCATGGGATGCATTGTGCGTGTTTCTTTCCAAACAAATGGTTGCAGGTGACTTTCGGGGGGGGGGGCAGGGCTCTGTTTGTAACTTGAATATGTTTTTTTCAATACCTAAGCATATTTCTGAATGTAGACAGGAAAGCAAAAGTATAAATTCTAGGGATCGGAGCCTAGAAAATAGGTGGACTTTAGAAGAGTCAAAGTTAAAACCACAGCCTTCTGAAAACCTTTCTTGTCATTTGTAGCTGGTTAAGAAAAAATACCTATTGTTATTACACGCTCATAAATAACCTGATTCTGGCATATGCTTTCATACCAAACAAAAATGAATAAATTAAACTTGATTTACAGGCCTTTTCATTTTTATTAGTACGGCTCTGAAGAGTTTATGTAAGGGACGTGCCAACACAGTTATGCCAAATGTTTTAAGGCGTTGGTATTGATATTATATAAATTAAGGTGTTTTAATTTGCATTCTTTAATTAACTAAATACTGGCAGAAAAATAAAACACAAGGGCAGCCCTGACTTATTGCCTCTATTAAACTGCTGACATCTCCAAAAAGATGTGTTAAGTAATCCAATTCACAAGGGGGTGGGGGGGGGATATTAACACGCTCCTACTTGGCACTGTGCTGGGGTATAAGAAATGAATCTCCTGCTTTGCGTGCAGAGAGAAATGGAGGAGGGTATGCTAAGGTCGGAAGTTTGTGTCCGCAAGGAAGAAGCTGGCCAACTGCTTGAATTACCCATGCTGCCCCGGTCTGAGCCGAGGTCACCAAGCAGGGTTCTCGGGCACACATTAACTATTGCCACCCAACGCTGAATCGTGGCTCCTCTAGGACTGGATAAACTAGTCGAATTAGTTAAATGTGTCCTGGATCAACCTGATCGTACCACAAACCCAGAGACAAACAACCGAAGTCTTTCCGTGGGAGCTGCTGCTTCCGGTTCATCCCAACCCGCATGAAACAGAGTTCTAGCAGAGGTACCAGGAGTGCCCCAGTTCCACGTACCAGGAATAGCTCCAGTTCCTCGCAAACTCTGGGTCCCATCACCTTTCTGACAACTTCTTTTTTTTTTTTTTTTTTTTTTTTTATTCCATCATCATGTTGGAGACACTAACTTATTTTTTTCCCCTGGGTTATTTGTTTCTAACTTCCTCAGTAGGTCATTCTTGATTTTTATCATTTCTCTCTCCTACAGAGACAAACAATGCTAAACCAGTAAGAGCTCTTCAGTAATCCCCCCTACCACCAGACTTTCAGGGAAGAAAGGCTATGGGGAGAAGGAACGCAACTCCCATTGGTTTGCCATGGGAAAACTATTTTTCTTTAAGCACGGTCTGAAAAGGCTGTATTTCTCTTCCCTAGAACAGAGGGTCCTCAATGAACCATCTGTTTACTGTTGCCTTGCCATCCTGAGGGTGTCTGTCTTGTGTTCTTGGCCTAGTCTGGGAAGCATCATGTGGAAGGCAGAGATCTAAAGGTCCCAGTATTCTGCTGAGCTGAGACCTGAGTTCACGTGAAGATAGGAGGCTGGGCTTCACTTCACCCCTTCCCCACCCCCCCACCCCACCCCCATCCTCACCCCCGGTACACCACAGTCTCACACTGTATATACTCTGTCCTTTGAAAGGTCCCAACAAGAGGCGGTTCAAGCAAGCCAGCAGCTAATTGCCCAGGTCTCTGAGAACTGACATTATACAGGGCCCTCACCCCAGCTTCCTTCCTGCATGACTTTCTTTATCTGCTCAAAGAAGAAAGGATGGATTCCAACTTCAATAATGAAAACCCTGCTCTTCTTTGCCAGCATCCCATCCCCCTACCCTCTCAAAAAAAAAAAAAATCATCTGACTTTCATGTCGGTTCCCATCTTGCAGCTCTGTCAGTTGTTTTAAAACAACTGTTTTAAAACATGTCTCCTGTCATAAATAAAATCGTCAGTATGCATTTTGACGGCAGTGGTGAGAATTTCACAGCAGAGATAGAGGACAGACCTGTGAGAGTCTGTTCAACTCTGGTGTCGCCTGGGAAGAAAGGGCCCCATTCCACGCAGCTTTTAACTACTGTGGCTTTTCTACCCCGGCTGTTGGGATGGTTTAGATATGGTTTATTGTCTTTAGATATCGTTTATCGTTTATTGCTGGGAATTGGATGCTCGGTGTGATAACTTAAGAAATCGATAGAACCTTTAAGAGCTGGGAGCTCATAGAAGGTCATTGTCTGATTAGACAGGATTCATGTAGTTGTCATGGGTTCCAAGTCTTTCTTGGCTTCCGGTATAACCATGTACTCTCTCCTTTGTTCTCACACATATCACTGCCATGATGTCAGACAGCAGGTAGGGAGAAGCGCCATGCCATTGGGCCTCTATACTATGGGCTCAATGAACTTCTTCTCAGTATAAGCTACCTAGCCTCAAATAGTTCGTTATAGTTAAGGAACATGGATTAACAGCTGTCCAGAGATTCATTCCATTTTCAATCATTTGCACATTGGTTTATTTAAGGAAATTGACGAGGGGAAAAAAAAAGACAATTTAACATAAAGCAACTGTGTTAACTATCAAGCTCAGATCTTGACGGGCACCTGAAGGTACCTAAACAAGTTCTCTACATGTCAAGCTGACAAACCAGAGAGGTGTCTTCAGTAGGAACTGGGGTTCTTGTTGGAACGTTAGACACCCTGGAGTTAAGTCTACCCAGAGACCCTAGCCATTCCTGACCGTTCTTGAAATGACGACCATTCACAGAGTGTGAGCTTTGGCCCAGTGACTCAGGGAGACCCAGGCCTGGAAGCGAAGGTTGGTAACAAGACAGAGTTGAGTTCAAGTGATCTTCCTCCTTCTGCTTCCCAGAAACCCACTCCTATACATACAACACAGGCTGAATGTAAACAACACATTTAAATATCCATCAGTAGGGAACTAGTTAAATAAACCCGGGCACATCACAGAATGATACTATGAAAGACACTGAGGAAATTAAATAAGACACAGTCACTCATTGCAAGATCTATAAAATGCATCGCTTTTTTTTTAAAGGTCAGAATAGCTTGTGAACTATGTTCCCTTGGTGTACGTGGGCGGTGGGGGCGAATAGATACATATTTGCTAATGTGTAAGCGACCTCCAGAAAGGAGGCGAACAAACTCACAGCTGTGAAGTTCTGAAGAGCAGCGAATGTCCATTTTCACTCTCCTGCTTACAGCTTCAGGATGCGGTGCCACAGGAATGCACTTCATCGTGATTAAAGAAAAACTCTTTTTCTTCTGCAACAAAAATCAAGTTTAAGTCACTTTTAGAGAATACACACGCATGCCTGCTCTGAATGGTTTGACATAGCTTTGGTTGAGACCCTGCTCCTCTAGTCCTTCTTCGGGCAGAAGCTGGAAGTGGGTAGGGTATCAAAATAAATACTCCTTGAATTTTTCTGACATCTTGGATACTAGTTGCAATAACCTAGGCATTATCTAAGAAACTCTATGTTTTTTCATGTCTTTCCTTTTATTTTCATCTTTTTGAGTTATGATCTTGCTCCATAGCCCAGGCCAGCCTCAAAGTCATGACTTTCTGACCTCAACCTCCTGAATGCCAGGATTTCAGGTGTCCACCATGCTGTGGACCAGGCATTCACTTTTTTTTAATTGTGTCGTACTGCCTGTCTTAGATGGCTTAGGAAGGGGCACACTGAACAAATCTGGAGAAAAGATCATACAAATACCACTCATTACCTTCATGGCCAAATCTCATGAGAAAGGTCAAAAACAGACGACATCATCTCTGCACACCTGACATGCACACAGACGGCCACCCACCCAGATCTCCCCTGGGACATGGGTTCCAGTTGGCTCCAGTTGTTAACTCAGCACATGGAGGCAAAATGAGGAGACTCACTGGGGTAGCCATGGTCCCTGTTTCCCACTGCAGAGTTCTTTCACGGTCCTTAATGATTCTCCTTCTGTATAAGTGACCAACGCCCAAACACACCTAGATTGATATCTGCATCCACAGACATTGTTCAATCAATATTAGTGGAAATCTGAACTTCTCTTTGAGTTACCGGGAACATGCCTATTGACCCAGTACTTAGAGTACTGTGGGAGGGCAGCCTAAACTTTATAGCAAGATGCATGTGTACTTAAGAAAGAGTGGTAGCACTCTGTCATTGAGACCAAAACAAAAACAACAAACCCCAAACAAAACAAAACAAAAAACAGAGTGGACCATTTATTTCGAAGCCTTGTGGTTTCAAAGGGTTCAGTGTATGGTGTCTTGGCTCCCTTACTCTGGGCTGGAAGTAAGACCAAACATCATGGCAGAAAAAAAAAAAATGTGGCACAACAAAGCTACTGTCCTCACGGTAGCCAGTGAGTGGAGTGAGTAAGTCATGGAGTAGGAACCTGGTACCCCCTTTTAGGGTGAGTGTCCAGAAACCTGCTCACTCCAACTAAGCTCTACCTTCTAGTCTCCTCCAGCATCTGAAAAAGCCATGGCTTTATGAAGTCATCAACTGATAAAACCACTGATTAGTGGCTTGGAGGTTAAGAACACTTGCTGGTCTTGCAGAGGACCCCAGTTCAGTTCCCAGCACTCATCCACACTGGGTGACTCACAACCACCTGGAACTCCAGTTCCAGGGGATCTGACATCCTCTCCTGGCCTCTGTGGGCACCTGAACACACACACACACACAAATAAATAAATAAATAAATAAATAAATAAATAAATAGGTTT
Organism: Grammomys surdaster; assembly: GCF_004785775.1. Lineage (NCBI taxonomy): Eukaryota > Metazoa > Chordata > Mammalia > Rodentia > Muridae > Grammomys > Grammomys surdaster. Next base: position 3,877,807 of record NW_021604630.1, read on the forward strand.
AAGTGTTTTTATTAAAGTCATAGTCTTCATAATCTAGTCTCTTCCCAAAGGCTCACCAATGAACACTACCTGGGGGAACCAACCCTTCAGCACGAGAGTCTTTAAGAACATTTCACATTCAAACTACAGCAGAAGTTAAGCAGGAGTTAAGATCAGGCCACCTCGGTCTTCGGTTGTTTAACCTATATAAGAAGAGCACATGACGATCAAGGTCAAGGTCCGAAGTCCCTTTCCAGAGATAGTAAACATGCATCAGAGAGATGAGTGTCTGGGTCCCATCCCACACAGCTGTCTGTCTTTATCCTCTGGGGACTGCCCTCAGGCCCACACCTATCAAGTGGTCAATAAATAGTCATTGAGAGGAAGATTCATTGAATTAATCAGTCCAATCCAATTAAATGGGGAAACAAATGTTTCCTTCACTCCTTTCTGGGCCTCAGTTTCCTCACTACCATTATTTCTCCTTTCTCAAGATGAAGGGAAATCCCAATGGGTGTGTGCAACTCTCTAGAAAATTATGAAAGTAATTTGTTTTCAGTGTGTCTTGCTGGCTTTTGTTTCTCCCCACCTTGAGCAGGTCCCTCCCCCTTCAGGTCTGCCTCTGCAAGCAATCAAGGAATCACCTACCCACCCTGTAACACCAGGTCTATCACCTGGCTGTGTAACCTGGCAAACCGGTTACCCTCTCTGGATCTCAGTGTATCGCCTATAAGACAGGTACAACAGTAGTACCCACCCGATTGATTGGTTGCAAGAAATAAATGAGTGAGCGACTAGACTACCAGGTGCTCAGAGCAGCATCTGGCGTCTAATAAGTGCTCAGTAAACGCTGCCCTATATGCAACCCTCCCTGCTGTCTCAGTTGAAGTGCAAGCTGCGAATGAGGGTGAGACACACCCCCAGCAGTATTTACAGCTTAAGAGAGTTTAAGTTTCAAGGCTGAAGAATTGAGCAATTACCTAGCCTGTGCAAGACCCTAAGTCTGATCCCCAACATCAGGGAGTTTTTCTCAGAAACATATACACCTAAATGGATGAAAGTAATCAAAGACGAATGACTGGAGCTGATGTATGAGGGCAGAACAAGCAAGGGAGGCCGACTTCAAAAGCACACCTACCCTACCGCATTCCCCCCTGACCCGGGTCTGTATGGCTCCCTGGGGCTGATGGGAGATAAGGGGAAAACACTTCTTCAAAGAGCCCTGCTCAAAGGCCTGAATCAAAAGGGCAGGCTGGAAGATAAGCTGTGGTCTACATTTCCTTCTCTTCCTCTTCCCTCCACATCTCTAAAGAAAATTCCTGGGGGAGGAAAAGGAGTTAATTCTTTCTCCTTTTATCAGGGGCTACCACACCCCCACCCCATCCAAGGAGCAATGGAGGTGACAGAAGCCAATCAACCATCAACAGGAAGGAGTTAAGAAGAACTCACTGTGTCCCCACTCCCACCAATGTTTGCCAGGGTGACGTTCAAACTCTCCCTTCAGCTCTTAGAACCTAGGCCTTCATCTGTCACAAGGGATAATAAAACCTGCCCAGAATAACTCTGAACTAACTTTGTTGTAAGCAGAGGAACACAAAAACTCACTTGGGGAGCGGAGATATGATTCTGTGGGTAAAGCCCTCGCACTCCTGCCTAACCACCTGAGTTTGAGATTCAGGGCCCTCATGACAGAAGGAGAAAGCCAACTCCTATAAGGTGTTCTCTGACCTCCACCCACACACTCCTCAAGTACACACACACACACACACACACACACACACACACACACATTAGACTTGAGAGACTAAGGCTAGAGGATTGTTGAGTTCAAGGCCCGGTTGGATTATATAGCAAGATCCTGCCTCCCATAATTGCATGGTGTGGGGAGGAATCCTTTCACGTGGTTTTATACATACACACATACATACATACATACATACACACATATACACATAAACATATACATATATATGTATATATATATATATTCAACACTTTGTAAACTCCAGTTGTCTACCTTAAATTTTTCATGAATATGTTGACATAAGATATAAGTAAGTACATATACATATGAATATGTAAAACTGATATATGCATTTAAGGCTGGGGTTACAGCTCAGAGCTCTTGCCGTGCATGAACAATGCCGTAGGTTTGACTCCTAACACCAGTAGGAAAAGCTGGAGAAAAGAGAGGCGAGAAAGGAGGTAAAGAAGGAAGAGGAGGTGGATCAGACAAAAACCAAAGCCAGTCTAGAGAGGAGAGAAATGACCAGGCACACTAGGCAACTGCTTAACCTGTCTGGGCTTCCCTGTCTTCCTCTGTGATTAGGGCTAACTCACTTGCAGGCATTCTGCAGGAGTGAATGAACTGAGAGAGTGGATACAAAGTGTTTAGAACTGTGTCAGCTACTGCTGTGACGGTCAAGCCCTGCTGGAAAGTAAGAACACAGAGAGGAGAAAAACAGCCGTATCCACAGTCCCTTGGGAGGTAAGACAAAATGCCCCGAGACACCTGCAGTGACAGATCTCTGAGCCCCTTTCATCACGAGTCTTCCTGTGCGACTGGCTGGCCTGGCTCTTGCCAGTTCCCTGCCACCAGTCCTTAGTGACCCTGTCATGCCCCAGGCAGTGTCTGAAGTCTGGGGTGGGGCAGCTGAGGAAATGCTTCTAGAGCCCAGTGCACTGTGCTAACTTGGGGCTTGTGGCCAAGGCAGTAATTGCCAGCTGCTGAAAGATATTAAACGCAGGGAAGGAAAACCAAGTTCTCTACAAGACAGACTTTGCCGAGTTCTTACAGCTTGTTTAAAAAAAAAAAAAATGTAAATAGTTACCCGGTGAGATATTATTTCATGATGTTGCCGCTAGGGTTTGAGTATTCTGCATGAAGTGATCATTCAGGCAATTCCACCCCAGCAAGGAGTGAAAAGTACCCATTACCCCCTCACAGCAAATCTACCACCTCTTGCTCTCCACCTGACTCAGGCGGTTTTTTTCCTGGGTGGCAAATTTTATGTAAATTGAAGTCTGTGAAAAAAAATCTATAAATATCCACAATTTTCTAAAGGCCTTTTTTTTTCTCAATAGCTTTAGAGGGGCATTTTTTTTTAAAGATACATTGTACTGGAGCCTAGAGGCAGGTTTGCTACCAGTTCTGTGGAATTCCCAGTCTAGGCTGCGATCTTCCGAATCCAAGCATTGATGGGTGACACGTTTACCACCTAACTCTGCAGAGCCATTTTCCCAAGAGGCAGACAGTACACCACACCACAGCCAACGTTTACCTGGGATTCTCTTTGTCTCAACACTCCACACATGACGTGCGTTGTCTGCCTCCTCCCAACCCCCACCCCCCCAGACTGGGATGGCCACTCTTAGATTTTATGCATGGGAAACCTGAAGCAAGGGGCAGGGATGGGGGATGGGGAAGGGGGTGAGGGAGAGGCAATGTGCCCAGGGTCACTGCAGCAGCATGCCTTCAAGGCCTGGCTGCCAGTGACCTGACTCCATATAATTCCAGAAATTCAGGTAAATAACAGACCCATTCCTCGCTCCTAGCTCTAGCTGGGCTGCTTACAGCATTCAATATTATGTAAAACACTGCATAAAATCAAGGGCACTTGTAATTCCTGTTAGGGGTATCATGAGTTCTAACTCAAGCTGAGCTACAGAGTGAGATCCTGCGTGCCTGACAGAAAAAGGAAATGACTAGCAGGCAGGTCATTCTTTCCTACAGTGTCATAGGAACAGCTTCAAGTAGCTTTAACCCTGTCCTAGGTAACCACTGCTCTCATTCCCAGGGCAACCAGCGAAGGGCTGCCGAATGAGGTCTGGGAAGGACATGTGCTGTGTACCCTGCACTGCAACGTTTTACATGGGTTTTTGAACCACATTCCTAACACAATGCTCTGCCCACAGCTGGCCCTCAGTAAACACGGTCTGGGTTGATTAATGAGTCATGTTCTCTCCCAGGTGGCAAGCCATTCCTTTGAAAACTGAACTTCCTTTCAGGCGGCTGAGGCCCAGTGTTGTGCTCTGTATGGGGTAACAATTTTGCTAAGTAAATGTCAAATAGTAATCTCAATCATCATCTGCAAGTGTTTTAATTAGGCCTTGGGCCTAGCTCGGTATGGTTCTCTCTCTCTCTCTCTCTCTCTCTCTCTCTCTCTCTCTCTTTCTCCCCCTCTCTTCTCTCAGAAGGAAACTGGATATATCCAGACAAGGAAACTCTCCTGTCCTTACCAGCACCCCAAAGTGTGTCCCTAGCCTCTGTGTGTGTTGTGGAATGCGTGTGTCCTGCATATTGTCCTGGAGTGGGAAGCAGGCCTGGCCTGGCCGGCTTGCTGCCTGGCACCATTATCCCTGTCCGTGCTAACTGCTGTGAGCTTAGAGAATTAAGTTTCTTAAAAGGACCATGTATCATTCTGTGGGGAAATCCCCTGCCCACTACCCAGCTCGGACATCCTGTCTACTCCCCTTCTTCCTTTTGTTCATTTGACATCTTTCTACTCTCCAAATAAAAATACTCCACTGTCCTTTCTGTGGCCTCCTGCCCTCTCTTCCCACCCACATTCCTAAGTGTCTACTCTCTTTCCCTCCGACTTATTTCCCATTAATCATTTGTAACACACATCTGCTCGGCTCCTACAAGGGTTTCTAGGCTCTCTCTCTCTCCCAGCTGGACTGGTTACAGTCATCCAGGAGACTTTCGTCTCTGTCTCCAAATTCTTTCTTCTTTCTAGTTCTTTCTCCAACATATCCACAAACACCGTCCCTTCTACAGCCAATCATTCTTCCACTCTTTTCTCCCAAAGGCCAAAAGACTGGGTTAAGTTGACGTAACCCTTCAAACACAGTGAGTGGACTGTGTTTGTTGGGAGATAGTCTCACTCTGTAGCACAGGCTAGACTGGAACTCACTAGGTACGCCAAGCTAGTCTCAAATTCATCATGTGACCCTCCTGCCTCAGCTCCCCGAGTACAAGGCTCCAGCCCCAGCTTGGAGTAGAATTTTAAAGATAAGTGTTCCCAGTGACCATGAGGTCAGAACGCATAGGCTGGCGTAAGCAGAGCTTATGGGAATTAGGGGAAAGAGTAAAACTTTGCACCATAAAATAAATGAGAAAATCCTCTTCCCTTCCGTTCAGTTCTCATGCCCCTCCTGCTGATGATATGCTGGACCATATCATCAGAGTCAGGGCATCTCTGGCTATCGGTTTTCAACTAATTTTATAAGATCTAAAGATGAGGGAGGGGACGGTCGGGTAATTTCTAAGAGACTTATACACATTTATTTATCAAACCTTATGGATGCAGGGAGAGTTTGAGTTTAGTGCATGGCTGGTGTGGCCCTAGAAGCTGGCTGCTGTCCTCCCTCCTGAGCATCATAAAGTTCATGGTTGTTCTATGAGTAGTTATTTCTCTCACTTTGAAGAGTTCTTTGAAATCTCTTGTTCTCAAGTTGTGTTGAGTCATTGATACCAGAGTCAAGAGAAAGAGGGGAAAAACAAACAAACAAACAAACGTGGGTCAGCCCCACGCAGTCAGAACCAGATAGTCCTGGGCAACACTCCTACAAAGACAGAACTTGATGGTCAGAGTGACTGACAAATCACTGGAAAATAATATTCAAAAGGAACAGCGACACCAGCGCGCCTCCACTGGCCACTAAGGACACGCAAAAGTGGTCACTCCAGAGCTGGGACACAAAGGACCAAGCTCAGCTGATTGAGCCAAGGATCTAGAACTTTATGGTCAGGTCCATGACTATGTAAAAATCTCTGCCAAGTGTAAATATATACTTTTTTCCGGAAGGCTTGGGGGAATCCGAGAGGGTACTGTTATTATTAAATAAAAAGGTTTTATTTCGAAATTTTCCTTGGGAGAAACCAATGGAGCAGTCTCTGGAGTTTGTGTCGCCCGACAGTGCTGAGACCCCCTCCTCTAAGACATCGGCCTCTATTTTGATGCTACCTGCAACCGCGTCGCCGCCAAACAGCAGCTCGTCACAGCACAGTGAGGCAGCCTTACGACTTTAAACGGGACAAGAACCCTGAAACACAACTAAACACGATCTATAATTCAGGGCGCCCCCGGGGCGTTCCAGGAGCTTTGAGGCAGTGCTCCTTGACCAGGGAGCCAAACCTTCAACCACGCTTCACCAAGACTGTCTCACCAGGAAAGGAGTCCTTCAATTTCCAGTCTGACTGGACAGGCTCAAAGTACTTGGAAGGGCTCAGGCAGCGCCCAGGGAATAGTGGATGCCCCCAAGGCTTCGACGCTTCCAAGTGAACACATCCGGGAGAGGCCAATTAGGGGAAAGAGAACCGGCCCGAAGCAGCTCGGGGAAAAGGCCGAGCTCCCGAGGCGTAGCCCGCCCCCAGGCGGCCCCGGGGAGAGACTTGGATCCCTGGACCGGAGCAGGCGCCGTGCGTTCCCACCCCTGTCTCCACCCAGGACACTAGTGGGAAGCAGCGGGCATCGGGAGAGCCAGCGCTGGAGAGGGAGCAGAACCCGTGTCCAGAAGCCCCATCCCTTGTGTGACCCGTTGGCTAGGCCAGCCGGGCACAACCGGCAAAGGGGAGCAGATCCAGCGCGCGGCGAAGGCCGGGAGGCGGCGACGGGCTGGGGCGCTTTAAGACTCTCCCCGCCCACCGGCGGCGCCCGCCTCCGCCCTCCGCTCTCCCCGCCCCGGGGTCCGGGAGAGAGCTGCGATTGGGCGGGCGCGGCGATCCCTTTGAAGTGTGGCTGCAGATCGCGGCTATTTGACGTGCAGCTCGCGGAAGGCGAAGGTTTTTGTGTTGCTCGCCTGGGCTAGCGGCAGCGGCGGCGGCAGCGGCGGCGGCGGCGGAGGTGGAGGTGGAGGTGGAGGAGGGGAGGCGGCACGGAGGCGCAGCGGCTGCTGCACGGCGTTCGACGCAGCGGAGCGAGCCCACCCGCCCCGGGAGCTCGCCTCCCGGAGCTTCCCCTCCCTCCCCGCCCCCCCAGTGGCGCTGCCTCCTCCAAATGAGCGATTCGCCCGCTGGATCTAACCCAAGGACACCCGAAAGCAGCGGCAGCGGCGGCAGCGGCGGCGGCGGGAAGAGGCCGGCGGTGCCGGCAGTGGTGTCCCTCCTACCCCCGGCGGACCCCCTGCGCCAGGCGAACCGGCTCCCTATCAGGGTCCTGAAGATGCTGAGCGCTCACACCGGTCACCTCCTGCACCCGGAGTACCTGCAACCGCTGTCCTCCACTCCCGTCAGCCCCATTGAGGTCAGTCTCCGGGCGCTGCCCACCCAGAACTGAACCCGCTCCTCCACCCATGCTGGGCCCATGGCTCTGTTCCCTGCCCCCCCCCAGCTCAGTGCGACTGGAGGCCCGAAGCTGGCCACGCTGGCGGACCTCCTGGGGAGGGACCAGAGGCAGCAATCAGACCCCTCCAAGGTTCTCCCTAGACTCCTGGGTGGAAGGTGTTTGCCCACTCGCCCTTTGGAGTTGCGTGTTTTCTATCGGACTGGATTTGCTCTTGTGGTGCCCAGAGTCCTTTACTTTTCCTCTGGCCCCTTAGAGTCCTGTCCAAAGACGGTCCTGGGCGTCCCTCGCCTCCACCCCGACCTGATCTCTTGGAAGCCACCCGCGTCCTTCTGCATCTTTCCCGGCCTGTTGGGGCACAGTGCAGAAAACCAGGCACTCGCGATCCCGGGTCTTTCTTCATCTTACTTCTCTGGGTGTCCTCCCCAGGAGGGAGGGAGAGAGGGAGGGAAGGAGAGAGGGAGGGGCTACTCACAGGGCCAACTGCGGCTCTGCCTTTAGAAGGCGCCTCTCCCTACTCTTACCCCGAGCGCCATCACCAGAAACCCGTCCCAAACGAAGTTCTCCCAAACTAAAGGCTTAAGTTTTTCCCTGGTCCAAAATGATGGGGAGATTATCCGGAAAGGGGCGAATCACCACCCCGATTACAGAGAAGTCACCTTTAACCGGGAGGGTCGTGGTTGAGCCGTTTCTCCTGCGCGCCAGCGCCCATGACACACTCAGGGGCTAAACCCACAAGCCAAGTGTCATTTCTGCCTAGCTGCTCCGCCACAGCCAGGCCTTCTTTCGCTAGGCCCCCATCGGTCCTCCCCACCCCCAGTGCTCAGCTCTGCCTCTCCGAGCGCTTAGTGGGTCTTCTAATCTCACCCCCTTCTCCCTCCCCCTTTGCCACTGTCTCCCGCAGCTGGACGCCAAGAAGAGTCCTTTGGCTCTGCTAGCCCAGACCTGCTCGCAGATCGGCAAGCCCGACCCGCCGCCCTCGTCCAAGCTCAACTCCGTAGCAGCGGCGGCGGCGGCGGCGGCGGCCAACGGGCTGGGATCCGAGAAAGACCCGAACCGCTCCGCCCCCGGCGCCGCCTCCGCGGCCGCGGCGCTCAAGCAGCTGGGGGACTCGCCCGCGGAGGACAAGTCGAGCTTCAAGCCCTACTCTAAGGGCTCCGGCGGCGGCGGCGGCGGCGGCGACTCCCGCAAAGACGGCGGCTCCTCGTCGGTGTCCTCTACCACCTCTTCGTCCTCCTCGTCCCCCGGAGACAAGGCGGGCTTCAGGGTCCCCAGCGCCACCTGCCCTCCCTTTCCCCCGCATGGAGCAGCCGTCTCCACCTCATCAAACTCGTCTTCGCCGGGCGGCTCCCGAGGAGGCTCCCCACACCACTCAGACTGCAAGAACGGCAGCGGCGGGGAACTGGACAAGAAAGACCAGGAAGCCAAACCCAGTCCCGAGCCAGCCGCTGGGAGCCGGGGCAGTGGCGGGGACTCGGCTCACGGTGGCCCAGAGGCCACCGCATCAGGGCGCAAGTCAGAGCCGCCCTCCGCCCTGGTGGGGGCCGGCCACGTGGCTCCAGTGTCACCCTACAAACCAGGCCACTCGGTATTCCCACTCCCGCCCTCCAGCATCGGTTACCACGGCTCCATTGTGGGCGCCTACGCCGGCTACCCGTCTCAGTTCGTGCCTGGCCTGGATCCTAGCAAGTCTGGTTTAGTGGGAGGTCAGCTGTCCGGGGGCCTGGGCCTGCCACCCGGCAAGCCCCCCAGCTCCAGCCCGCTCACCGGGGCCTCCCCACCCTCCTTCCTGCAGGGATTATGCCGTGACCCCTACTGCCTAGGAGGCTACCACAGCGCCTCGCACCTCGGCGGCTCTAGCTGCTCCACTTGCAGCGCACACGATCCGGCTGGGCCTAGCCTTAAGGCCAGTGGCTACCCTCTGGTGTACCCCGGGCACCCCTTGCAACCTGCGGCGCTCTCCTCCAGCGCCGCCCAGGCCGCACTCCCGGGCCACCCTCTCTACACCTATGGCTTCATGCTGCAGAACGAACCGCTGCCACACAGCTGCAATTGGGTGGCGGCCAGCGGGCCCTGCGACAAGCGCTTTGCCACTTCCGAGGAGCTGCTCAGCCATCTACGGACTCACACGGCCCTGCCGGGCGCAGAGAAACTTCTGGCCGCCTACCCCGGGGCCTCGAGCTTGGGCAGTGCCGCGGCCGCAGCTGCAGCCGCAGCCTCTTGTCATCTGCATCTCCCCCCGCCCGCTGCCCCAGGCAGCCCTGGGTCGCTGTCATTGCGGAGTCCACACACTTTGGGGCTAAGCCGATACCACCCCTATGGCAAGAGCCACTTATCTACAGCTGGGGGCCTGGCAGTGCCGTCCCTTCCCACAGCCGGACCCTACTACTCGCCATATGCACTGTATGGACAGAGACTAGCCTCCGCCTCGGCGCTTGGATACCAGTAACCACAGCTCTGGCTCCTCCCAGCCCGTCCCCACCCACCCCTTCCTCTCTTGTCCCACTGCCTTCGACGCTGCAACCTCCACTACCGCTTACCACCCCTACCAGGATCCAGCCCAGCCCCTCCCCCACCGGACTGTGTATTTATTTACTATAAGGTTAGCTTACAAGCTGGGAATATAAGTGCATTAATGACCACATGAGTCAATGGTATGCAAAAAGTCTGTCTTCCCCCGCCCCAAATAATAATAATATTAACCACCCAGGTAACTCCATGATTCTCCCCACCCCTCTCCCTTCTTTTTTATTTTCTTCTTCTTAGGTATGTGTTTTAAGGTTTTTGGGTTGTTTGGTTTTGACTGATTTGGTATTAAGGAACAGAAGGGAGAGTTGTACACTTTTCGTTTCCCCATCTTGGGAAGTTTCTTGCATGAGTCTTAACTGTTAAAACTGCGTTACTTCCCTTTTTCTAACACCTCATCGTGTTTCCTTCCATGTGAGGTTTTATTTTTTTTTCTTTGTAAAAAAAAAAAAAGTAACAATTTGGGTGGGGGGCTCAAGGGGGACAACCTTGGTGGCTGGAGATCTTGAGCTCTGAAGAACCAGAATTCTGTTGTGCTATGTGCTTCTACACAGCACCACCCCTCTTCCCCCATGAGCACTTGGTTCTAGGCCCTGAGCCCTCAAATCAAATCATAGCCTTGACCCTCCAGGGTGCTCAGCTCGGGAAGTCCCAGTGCCACAAGCGGTGGCTCAATGGCCTCCATCTGAGCCTGCCATGTCTTCTACCTTCCTGGCCCCTCAGGGACCCACACCTTGCCGTGCAGTCAGATTGCGGCTGACAGGGACCTGACACTCGCAATTAAATGTCTTTAGAAGGCCCCGCTGGCACGAAATTGCTCTTTATATTTTGTGAACTATTTTTTTTCCTCTCCCTAGTTGGGACTGTGTCCCGCCCCCTCCCCTGGCGATAGGGGCGGGGTCCGGGATCCTTGACGGATCCCTCCAAAGCGTACTAGTCCTCAAGTCAGACCAGACAACATTAGTAGCTCTGTTGGGGGCAGGCTGGGGACTCAGGGAGCCCTAGGATCACAGCACTCCCTTCGCCATGTCCCAGACCTGAGCCAGCAATCGCCAAAGCTGGCCCTGGGTTTCCCTGGGTTCCTGCGGTGGCTAGGATTAAAGACTTAACACAAGTCTTCTCCCCAGCACCTTCCCTCCCTCCGGTCTTACGCAGCAGCGCCGGGGCTGCGGGGCCTCGGCTGCGGGGCCTCTTGTGGGGTGAACAGAGCTCTCCCTTGCTAAGACTATTTTGTTAATAAATGGAATACTTGGCTATATTCACACCGTGGTGTGTTTCTCTCTTGCTTCACCCATGGTCCCACTTCCAGACACCTAAGCAGATACCCTTGTTTTGTCGAGGGTTTTTTTTTTTTTCCTCAAAACCTTTAGGATTTCCTTCTGACACTGCGGTTAACCTTTCCTCTAGGAGGAGACTTACACCAATGTATTACAAATTACATAAAACCATCTTTACACCCCACCCCATCCTCCAGTTTAATTGTTTGGCTCCCAGGGATACTTCAAAGGCCTTGGCATTTCCTGGGGGCAAAGTGGAGCGAGGGCGCATGTGAAAGTGGCTCTTCCTCTGGGCGGGAATTCAAAGGCTACAGGATGAGAAAGGGAACCAGGAAGAAGAGCTAAAGCTGACTCCTGAAGCTTTATCCCAAGCCCGGCTGGAGGGTGAGCAGAGACGTGCCTCTGGCGCCATCTAGTGGCAATACGGAGGGCTACGGGCTCAGAGGCCTCAACTGTTCTAGCGGGTCCACCTTTTGCAGTCCCCAAGATTGAGGATTTGTACTTGGTACTCCTGAGTAGCGATGACTCTTTACACGGTCAAAGGGTAAACACTTGTTCAGAGGGCAGTTTCGTGAGGCTTGGGGGCTCTTCTTCCAACTCTATGTTACCGACCTAGGTCCTCTGCGACTGTGTAAACTCGGAACCGGTTTGGTTTTGCTGAGAATTCTCAGTGACGATACATGACCCTGATGCCATCCTGACATCGGGAAGCCAGATTCTGAGACCTGGTTTCCTATCCGATTTCGCTCGATTCATCTGTGTCCTCTCGCAGTGGAAAATAGGTGCTGTTTAGTAGAGTGTTGCCTACTGCGTGGAATACCCAGGTCCCCAGTCACTAACTGCCTAGTGCCAGTGTGCACTGGCTCCTCTACACTAGGGGGCAGCCATAGCAACTGTGCAGCAGACCCTGGGCCACCAGTTCCACCGAACTGCGGGCGCACACACTGCCTGGGTGCCCTGCATGGGTGCTATTGGGCTTTGGATCTGTTGGTGCTGCAACGTTTTGCTCTCTTTGGGAGAGTAAACTACTTAACAGGTAGTTTGTACCCTACACTCTTCCGGCTCCTGAAGCTTCCTAGGCAAGAGTCCACAGCACAAGATGGGGTATAGGGTGCATTCTCTACCTAGATGTATCAAGTGTTCACAAACTTAGCCCTTGGGTTGAGACGGAAGGCCACGCCGCTCTGGACTCTTGAGTGCAAAGCGCGCGCATTTATGTGTCCCCAGATCTTTGTATCTAGGCAAAATTCTTCTGTCAGTTAAGAGACTATCAAGTTGTTTTGTTGTTGTTCTTAGTTTTACCCCGCATCGGTGCTGGCCACTCAATGACTGCATGTCCCAGGGAAAGTAGCCTGGGCTGCTAGGATCCCTGGACTCCGGGACATGAGTACAGGGCAGCAGTCGCCCTGAGACCAGCCCCAGGTGGGCATAGGGAGTCAGCATCGTTCAGCCGTCCTCTCTCCTACACACCTGAAATGCAAAGTCTCCCTCTCTCTCTCTCCCTCTCTCTCTCTCTCTCTCTCTCTCTCTCTCTCTCTCTCTCTCTCTC
>NW_021604630.1:3890433-3921818 GCF_004785775.1 Grammomys surdaster
CTCTCTCTCTCTCTCTCTCTCTCTCTCTCTCTCTCTCTCTCTCTCTCTCTCTCCCTTTGCTGTTTGTTTCTCACCTTCCTTTCCACCCAATTTCTTACTCTTTTTTTTCTGTATGTTTCTTTCCCAAAGCCTGTTAAAACGAACGGAAAAGGCTCCTAAACGTTTTTCTTCCTGCTTTGTGGTGAATAACTCTTCCTCCCTGGGAACACAGACACTTCTCTGGTTAGGAAGGGAGATGAAAAAAGATTCTTATCTCCCATGGCTAATAAATTCTCTCTATACTGAAAGAACGCTTTGCTGCTCCGCCTGCACCTTTGGTGTGTGAGAAGAAAGAAAAAAACATATTGGAAAATGATGGCACTTGGGACTAGGAAGGGTTAGCTCAGCCTAGTTGAACCAACCTGCCCCCAAACACCATAGTAACCAGACTTCCCCCACTCATAAACTGAAAACTTTTCTAAGAAATTGCCTATTGTAATTAACTGGTGGAGAGTTTTGTTACTTTGTTACTTTCAATCGCTTGATTCCCGTTAGTTGCCATTTTAATAGAGACGAATTCTCATGGCTTCCAACAGCTGCCTATTTGTGTATTTAATATTATCAGGCAACTCCCACCTTGTATTTCTCTACCTCCCTTTTCTCCTAATCTCCCCAGGCTCCAGAAATGGGACCTGTGTTCCCAGGACAGCAGGGTGAAAAACACAAAGCCAGAATCTGAGACACTGGATGTTCCTGGCTCATGGTTCTAGTTTCACACTTCTTGCTGGGTTATTTTTGTGGCCCTACAGACAGCAGAGAGGGGAAGAGAAGGAGAAGGAAAGGCTTGTCCCCAGATACAGGCTTGACTCAAACAGAGTTGCATGTGTTTTATCTACCCCAACCATACCCTGTCTTCTATGAAATCCACCATTCGCCATTCGTAGACAGCTCCAATCGCCTTGCCAAGCCCTTCCTACTATACTGTATTTGTATCTGAGCTAACTCCCTTCTGATGCATGTTGGGGTGGGGTAGAGTCCGTCTTGCAATAATCCCAAAGCCTGCGCTTTATTAATCATTCCGTAGGGGAAGCCGCACTCCAGTTTTCTGTTTGATTCGATTTCATTCATCCTGTCTTTTTACAGAATAGATGGTCGAGTGCATCCGGTAATGTATGGTTTAATTTGGGGCACTATGGGCTTGAATTACCATTTTCATAATGTGCTGGGCATTAATGTGTTACATCATTTATAAAGAGGAATGTGCTAGATTTCAAACTTTCTCCTCAAAGCCAAAGTCACCTGAAGGAAACAGAGCTCAGATCACAGCTACTCATCTCCCCCCTCCTGCCGGTGTACCCCCTCCCTCCTCCACAGGGTCCCAAGGCCAGAGCACATAAAAACCTACGTGAGGGTTTCCATTCACATAACGCAGGTGGGTGTGTAGGTTTGGGAGGGCAGCTTGCACATGGCTCCCCTGAGCTGTCCGTGGCAGTACAAAGTGCCCCCTCATTATGGCCCAACAACAGCTTTGTAGTCGACTAGCTTGCATTTTGTCGAGACCTCCAGCGGATGGCTCTTGGTCGACCCTAATCCCAGCACTCCGTCTCCGATGGCTGTAATAACACCAGCTGTCTGTTACTCAAACTCTGAGTGAGGAGGAAAAAGCACTGATTATCCAAATACAGTCATTAAAGGGGAAATGTGTTTTTAGGACTGTCAGAGTGATTAATGAGGGCTAGCCGTCTTTGCAAACGCACTTGTTTAGTCTAACTGGCAGCTTGTATTTTCCTATTGATTTATTGCAGCCGTTGCCGGGCCTTGGTGTGTGCGAAGTCAGGGCACTTCACAACTGTGCCCTGTTTAAACAGGAAAAGCATGCACCATTTTGTCCAGGAGGGAGGAGACAGCCTAAAGCCTCTCTCTTCAGTCCAGCCTCTAGGGATGCAGACCAACAAAGAAGACATTAAAACCTGCAACCAAAAAGGGAAGGAAACGGCTCTCCCCTTGGTCTTCCCCAGTCATTTTACTCCAAGGTCAGTGGAGGTGCACCAGGCCCCCTGGACAAAGCTTGCCCTATAGTAACCCTCAGCCTGCCCACATATCTCTTCCAGTGGCCAGAATCCAGCTGTCAGTCACTGGGTCAGAGGACAGGAAAAGGTGCCAGCAGAGAAAGACTCAAGAGAGGGAACTGAGGAGGAGGCCAGGAAGAAAGGGGAAAAAAAAAACAGAAAAACAGAAGTCACCAAAGCCCTGTAGCCCAGCAAAGGGTGGGTATACAGTGCATAAATACATGGCAACAATTGGGGTCAACTTTTAAAGAGAGAAGGGGGGCCCACCAAAGCTATATATACTTCCATTTCTATATCCGTGCCCTTCCTGCTTTGATATATAGGGTCTGTAACGACCAAAGATGGCAGCTTGAAAAGTCTCATGATTTGGAGGTTGTACTTGCAGGTGGTGATTAATGATCCCAGAAAATGGTTAACAGACTGTCGCTGTGCCCTGCACAACACAGGGTACCTTCCATGCAAAGTACCATGTAGACACCAAAGGCAACTCTGGAAACCTCTTGCCCATGAGACAGAGAATACTCTAGGGAGGTACTTAAACCGTAGCTCTGACCATCTGACCCAGCACCGCATTCTGCCCTGCAGACAGACGGACATGGAGAGACACAGTAAGGTAATGCTGTGCTAATTAGTTACTCTGCAGGAGAGGGTAGAGCCGTCGGAGGAGTGGTGGTAGGATCTGGGGCTCCCACCCTCTTCTGAAGGCTGCAGGTTGGTTGAGGCTTTCTATAGTGGTGAGAGGGATGGGGTTGAGCCCTCAGAGAAGCATTTCTCAATCTGTGGAATAACCCTTCCTCAAGGGTCACGTATCAGATATCCTGCATGTCAGATATTTACGTTATGGTTCATAACAACAGCCAATTACAATTATTAAGTAGCAATGAAATAATTCCACGGTTGGGGTCAGCACAGCATGAAGAACTGTATTAAAGGGTGACAGCACTAGGAAGGCTGAGAACCACTGCCCTAGGTAAATAATTTCCACTCCAGAGCAAATCAAGAAACAGGTTTCAGGGCTGGAGAGACAGCTCAGTGGTTAAGAGTACTTGCTGCCCCCTCTAGAAGACCAGGGTTTGGTTCACAACCACCTGTAACTCGGCTTTCAAGGGATCTGGCTCCCTCTTCTGGCCTCTACGGGTACTTACACACTGTGGCATTTAGTCGTACAAACACATACATACATTTAGGTAAAAATAAAACAATAAAAAAAAAAAAACCAATCAGGTTTTGCCAATGGTGTAAGCTATAGGACTGATGGCATATAATGGTAAGCCCAGCACTTTAAAGGCTGAGGCAGAAAGATATCCTGGCTACAGAATAAGGTCCTTATGGTTGTTTGAATAAAAATGTCCCAAGATGTGGCCTTTCTAGAGTAAGTGTGGCTTTTTGAAGTCAGTGCATCTGGGGAGTGGGCTTTGAGGTCTCAGATGCTCAAGCCAGGCCCAGTGTGGGACTTTGTGCCTGCTGCCTGCTGGCTGGTTCATATATAGAACTCTCAACTACCTCTCCAGCACCGTGTCTGCCTGCCTGCCACCATGCTTCCAGCCATGATGACAACGAACTAAACCTCTGAACTGTAAGTCAGCTCCAATTAAATGTTTTCCTTTATAAGAGTTGCCATGGTCATGGTGTCTCTTCACAACAGTAGAAACCCTAAGCCAGCCCAATCTCAAGGGGGAAAAAAACATACTCTTTCCTAATCAACTTGCACATTCCACACACCAATCCAGAGTTGGAAAGAGTATGTACTTCTTCTTGAGTGAAGACTCTTCCCAAGCTTTCCCAGGGTCAGGGCACATCACGGGCATTCATAACAACACTTCTATAACAGGAAAAGCTGTCACCGGATTTGTCACCGGAGTTGCTGATGAACTAGGTACATTTTTCTTAAGACAAAATACATTGATAGAAGGAAAGAGAGTGACTGCACTCTAGAAACCTCAGAATGGAGACCAGTGGAGTCAGTATGTTTCGGTGAACTTGGAGACTATTATGGGATGTCTAGCCTATCTAGTCATTAGGCAGCTAGCAGAGTGGATAGTGAGTGAGGTGTCAGGGAACTTGGCTGTTGTTCTGCTTCTAAACCTTACCACAAAACAAAATTCATCATGTTGCACACTAAATTTAAAAAAAAATAGGGCTGGAGAGATGGCTCAGTGGTTAAGAGCACTGACTGCTCTTTCAGAGGTCCTGAGTTCAATTCCCAACAACCACATGGTGCCTCAAAATCATCTGTAATGGGTTCTGATGCCCTCTTCTGGTGTGTCTGAAGACAGCAACAGTATACTCACATATATAAAATAAATAAATCTTTTTTAAAAAAAAATAGAGTGGCGGGGGTCTAGAGAGATGGCTTGATTGCTCTTCCAGAAGACTAAGTATTATGTTGGTTCACAATGATCTGTTGACTCTGGTTCCATGGGATCCAACATATTCTTCTGGTCTCCATGAGCACCAGGTGCATAGATGGTACACGGGGATACATAAAGGCAAAGAACCAATACACGTAAAATAGACAGATAATTTTTTATTTTAAAATCGTAATTTCTATCCGGGAGTACACGCCTGCAATCCCAGCACTTTGGAGACAGAGGCAAGAGGATCTCGGGTTTGAGGTCACCCTGGAGTATACAGCAAGCTCCAGAGCAGCTTACTTCAAAACAATTAATTATACTAAATAAAACCCAACTGCTGCTAGCCTCTAATGGGTCTATATTTTTTTAATCTCCAAGATGAAATTGTTAAACTATATAAGTATCTCTTCCTAACTGAAATATTCTATAGTGTTAAGACAGGGTTTTGCTATGACGTCCAGGCTAGCCTAGACAGCCTCCTGCCTCAGCCCCAGAGTAGCTGAGACTACAAACACATATCACCATACGCAGCTCCTATGGATTTATGAACTATTTAAAGAATTAAAACATTATGATGGGTATAACTGGTTAGGATGCTGTCACTGAACCCCACGAAGTATAATCCTAAAGTTCCTATCAGACATGACAACGTAGCTCAGTGATAGAACGTGCCCAGCATACATGAAGCCCTGGGCTCCATCAGAACAAAGGCCCTATCAGAACAGTCAATGTGGATGACCCAGTAAAAGAGGCTCTGTGGCCTCAATCCACCAACAGTCAGAGGGAAGGAATACATGTGAAAAATTCCAGTAGTATGGGATTCTTCATCCCCCAAATCTGGGCCCTTTAAAGTGAATTGCTACTGTGTTTTATTTTCAATGAACTGCTCAGTATAGTATATTATATTATTTAGTGAAGTGTTCAGTATAGGCTGGTATGCATACTTCAGCAACTGCACAGACGGTTCAGGTGAGGTAGAAATTATTTTGAGTAATTTGAAAAATCCTGAGGTTAAACAAAGGGCTTCAAACAGAATTCAATTTCTCATAGCCTACAGCCAATTGTTTTCAGAGAGTGGGGCTAGCTAGAGAAGAAACAAGAAGCAGATAACCATCAAACCACACTGAAGACCTTTGCTCTGAGTGGGCAGTGGGTATTTCTGCACGGTTCAGAACAGAACAGAACATGAAGTCATCGTGAAGTTTAAATCAGAGCCAGATTTAAGAATAGAAACAGCAGTTAGAAAGTATGATTGCACATCCCTCCACATCCTGTTTGCTCTCCTGGGTGTGTGCATGCGTGAGCATATGTGTGTGCATGTGTGCTACATACAAGTCTGTACTCAGTCCTTACAGGAAATGGCATGGCTCTGCTCTTCCAGTGACTTCACGCGGGTGGAGCTGTAGGTCAGACGTGTCTGGGGAGATCACTCTGTGTCCATCATAGATCAAGAAGCATCACCGTCTGTCACTCTCCATCGTAATAGTTACATATAATGAGATATGCAAAGCACTCAGTTCCTCCTGGTTTTGTATGCTTGGGCTTGAACCCAGGGCCTGATACATACTAAGCAAGCACTCTGCGTATCGGCTATAGCACGGATCCCAGCTACTTAATTCTTATGACAAATGACTGTTTCCCCTTGATGATAGAACTGAGATTTAAAGAGGTAAATTGCCCAAGATCTCATAGTCAAAGGGCTGTGAATAGCTGAGTATAGAAAGATCCACCTGTAGTACCAAGTACTTAGTATACAGTAAGACTGTGCCAGATTCAGCAATGTGCTTCCAGCCTCAGAGACCCCATCTCCAGTAAAAAATCAAACAAAAAAGGCTATACCACCAGGATCTCGCTCTTCTCCCGACTTTAAGACAACTTGCACTTGGCTCCAGACTTCCTGTCCTGGAGATCTCCAAATCTGATGATCTGTAGGCTGCTTGTCTATCAAAAACAACAACAACAACATTTCCTGTTTGGGAGTCGTGTGTGTGTGTTCGAAGCGTCTTAGACCACAATGCTGGTCAGGGCAGGAGGTTCGACTCAGTCAGTAAGCACTCAGAGTGACCACCACATACCAAGTAAAACCAACTGGGATCAAACCCAGAGGCCACACATGCTAAGCAGTGTTAAGAGAGCTCTCTACCTCTGAGGCAGACTCCTCTTCCAAAATATTATTTAAAAGAGCTGCATAACTATTGAACATAGATAATGATACAATTTGCATCTTGCCAGCATCCCTTCAACAATACAATGTATCAACTACTCAGACAGCATTACATTCTATTGAGTATTATGAGTAACCTACAAGCGGTTTGACTGCTTGAAGTGGACCTAGGTAATAGGTAAATCCTATGCCATTTTTTATAAAAGTCTTGAGCATCCGTGGATTTGGGGTACCCGAGGCAGGCCCTGGAGCCAATCTACCTTGACTCCAAGAGGTACCAGTCCTATAATCTGGCCTAGGATTTAATGATATGCATTATGTATATGATTATTTCAAGAAACTTATGGATGAATATGGGGTGGAGACACATTCTAGTTAATGCATGATGTACTAAGGGATCCATCAATGCTGTTGTGATAGCCAGTGTTGAGTAGAATCTGTGGTAACAACAAATTAACACCCAAATCCCGGTGCCTTAAGGAAACTCTTCCTTCCTCACTCAAGTTCTATACCCAATATGGACCAACAAGGATTCCGTCAGTCACAATTCAACCAGACGGCAGTGGTAAGACACTTCTTCCAAGTTGTCGGCTTATGAAATTGTAGTGGCTAGCCAAGCAGACAGGGAGTCTGTGGGGCAGCGACCGGGAAGGTAAGGATCACAGACACTCTGAAAGTCTGCTGGCGTGAGCCATGACTTGAGGGATGGCCTGAAACCTCTCTCAAAAATGCTCTCCCAATTAGGCCTGGCCCTCTCCAGATCGATCTCCCTTTTGATCAACCTAAAGTCCATTTGTCAGGAATTCTTACCACATTTACGAAAGTGTTTCACAGAGGCACTTGGACTGGTTTGTGATTGCCTAACGGGGCTGTGGCTCGATCACGTCATGCCAACATATGAGAACACATCACACTATGCTAGCCAATAAACCAGACCCAGTGACTGACAGGGACACCAGCCGAGGACTGTGAATGCATTGTCACATGCTTCAAGCCAAAAATGACTCTGTTGCCTCTTCTCACGGGATCCTTGCCTCTAACAGCAAGGATGATTTGAAGACATCATCCTTGAAGACATCCAGTGCACAGAGTGGATGTCTAGTGGGGAGTCAGCCAGGTGAACTGGTGCCATCCATTCTGCCATCCTCAAGCCCATTGTCCACAGAGAAAACTAGGTCAGCGAAGAGATGAAGGTATCCCGCAGCCGCTAAAGATTATGCACCATGGATACAGGAGAAGTTCATCTCAGCTCACCCCCACCTGCTCCCTCAGATCTCACCACACAGAGGCTCTCCAAGCCCACTGAGTCCTGTTTCCCTGGACAAACTTGATGGTGACATCATAGGGAAGGTGAGAATTTGATAGTGTGGGTGTGTGATGATAACGCCAAGAACTTAGAACCAGAATGGCTGTGAGTTTGAGGCCAGCCTGGGCTACATAAGGAGTTCCATGACATCCCAGAGTGAGATACAATTTCAAATATAGAAGGGGAGGGAGGGAAGAAAGGGAAGGAAAGTAAGGAACTCCCCTTCAGGGATGGAATGCTGTGGCAGCCAAGACTGGCAACACCAAGGGCAAAGCAGAAGGCTCAGAGCTACACAGAGATCAAGTATTGCACCCTCCACAGAGCTAAGGCCTCCACCGTACAAAGAGCCACAGATGTGAGCACTTTCGGTGACCTATAAGTGAACCTCCCTAACAAAAGGGCTAGGGACCTCTGATGTCTTTGGTGGCAACAATGGCCTCTCAGTGCAACTTCCAGGAAGCTAAAGGTTATGATAATAACCAAATAATAGCCAAAGTGATAATGATTGGTGGTCACTGCCATCAATAGTCACCAACAGGTGCTGTCAATAGAATGTGCTCGAAGTTCAAATGAAATTGAGTGGATCACTGGGACCAGACCTGAGCCCTTCTCTCTCCTGTAACATTAACTGCGTATCAGGCGCTGAGTTAGCACTCGGCACAGGCGGCTTCATCAACAATTGCCTTCAGTAAGTCATGACACACTTTGCCTCAAGTCACAAGGAATCCCTACCAAGTCTTATAATTACAATGCCTGTGTTTCTACCACCAGGGCTACCACAGGTAGAGCCTACATCAGCCAAGGCAGCGAGTGAGTGAGCAAGCAAGTGAGCGAGAGCCAGTGTGGCCTGAGTCCACAAAGCCGCCCCATGGAAGCAGCAGGGGAAGCCATGATTACCTCTGACCCTGCCCTCTGAAGACCCCTGGTCACAGGTTGCCCTCCTGAAGTCTGACACCAAATGTAGACTTGTGTCATGCTAATCACCAGCTACAAAAGACTCCTGGAGCCCAGTGTCCAATACACCAAAGCCCAGTCTTCAGGAAGCTGAGGCCAGAGGATCCCAAGTTCAAGGCCTGCCTGGGCACCTTTGTATAAAACCCTGTCTCAAAAAAAAAAATGTTTTTGTTTTTGTCTCATTCCTGGAGAACTTACAGTATATGTTAAATACTATTGGACATGCTCTGTGCACCAAAGTGCCTGTGATCCAGTAGGAAGAACAACATAAACCCACACTAATAACGCAAATGATAACGGCAAACAAAGGGGATTCCCCCCCAAAAGTTCAAGACCTTCAGAGCATCCCTAGACACCACCCCCCAGAAGAGAAGGAAGAGAGCTTGCTAACAAGATAGACTGAGAGAGGCCCAAACAAAACTGTGCAGGTGTACGGGGGATGCCCAGCCTGGATGCTCCGACGGACTAGCTTGTATACAGAGCAGGAAGCCACCTAAAGCTGGCAGTTGGTTTTATTTCTGGGCCACCTGAAGAAGTGCAGCCACCCAGCAGGTGGACAAGAGCGGGCCAGAGGCTCAGGACAGGGAAGTAGTCTGACCAGGTTGCTTCAGCAGAAGGGAAGGGAACTCCTCCCTTTGGGCTTTGGATTTGAAATAAGTGGTACACTTGCTCAGCCAACTTTCAAAGTCCCAGCTATCCACCCTGGACTCTCACCCTCACGGGGACCATCTCCCCGGCTATGTTAGAGCATCAGGGTCCAGAGCACAGTGGGTTCTCTGAAGCCTTTCCATAGTCACACCCACAAGATGGGACTTTCACCCACCTATCCCCAAGAGTCACCTGCTCCCCACCACCGATCAGCCCCTCCCCTCCCGACTATTGGGGAGTTCTTAGCATATTTCTTTGCACCCTTGTACCTCGCTGTAACTGTCCCCCTTGTGCCCCTCCCCCAGAGCCATTCCTCCCCCAAGACACACTCACATGCATGCTCCCTCTCACCCTCGCATCCCCCCCTTCTCCTCCATTTGTTTCAATGAACAGCCCCTTTTATCTATTCTGTAGGTACAAATGAAGCTGTCAAATTTGATCAGGCGCTTGATATGACAGGCTGTGGGAGTCAGGACCCCTTGAACAGAGTGGGCCTTGTCTGTCACAGCCTGCCTGACACTTCCCATAATGCCCAGACTGATGAGATTCTGAGTAGGGCCCAGCACATTTTCAACTCTATTTTGGGTGAAAACCCTTCTTGAAAGGTCTTGAAAGGAGCTGGCAGTTCCGCTGCCCGGATGATTAATGAGGGTTGGCTTCACTGGACGGATTTCTCCGGGTGCCAACAGCCGTCCTCCCAACAGGCCAGAACATGTTGCCTCGGACTCCCCCAGAGTTTCCCCGCAGACATTACCACCAAAAGTCCCTTCCCATCAGCCTTCAGAGTGCCTCCACCAACTCTTGTGTCTTCCACCAGCCATGGTCTCTGCCATCCTCCTCACGATCTACTGGGAGCCGCCCCCACACATGGAAGAAGTTAGCCTCACAGCTGAGGGGCCAATGTGAGGGAGCAGGGCCTCCTGGACATCTTTTGAGGAGTGGGGGTGGCTAAGGGACAGCTGGGCAGGGACTGTGGAGGACTTGTGTGTATTCTGTGCTCCACATGGGTAGGGTGGGCCTTTCTGCTTTCCCCTCAAGGATCTCAGGGGACAAAAGCCCCGAAAGATAAAACATTGAATTCTTGTTTGTTTTGCTTATCTTTGGGGGTTTCTCAAATGGGAAAGCTACTACCATGCAAGTCAGGAA
The DNA here is from genome assembly GCF_004785775.1 of Grammomys surdaster. Lineage (NCBI taxonomy): Eukaryota > Metazoa > Chordata > Mammalia > Rodentia > Muridae > Grammomys > Grammomys surdaster. The sequence goes on from NW_021604630.1 coordinate 3,901,054, forward strand.
GGCACCTGTGGAGGGCAGAAGGTTTAGCACGTTGGTCTCAAGACTGCTCTATCAAGTCCATGGGGATGATTAAAAGTGCTTCCCACCACTCCTAAAGCCCCGGGGCACTGCCAGCTAAGCCAGGGACCAGCATAGAGCTGAAAGCCCTTCTGACCCAGGTAGCTAAAGAGCCAGGCTCAGTGTGAGCTTCCATGGACCTGTGTTCATGCCCTTCAAGCCCTGCCCTCCCCACCCACCCCTGTAAACTGCAAGGTTGTCTCTCTCCCTCTTCCCTCTTCCTCCCTTCCTTCTTCCCTCCCTCCCTCAGTCCCTTCTTCCCTCTCCAGTCCCCCCACCCCCAATCCTGTTACCCAGCAGTGCCTAGATGTTCTTTGGGGATTTTCAAACTCAGAACATTTCAGGAACAAGCAGGCTATGGGTAGCTAGGGTTAAAATTTTAACTTGCCCTTTCTTGCTAGCCTCCTGTTTTGGTTGGTTGGTTGGTTGGTTGGTTGGTTGGTTGGTTGGTGGGTTTGGGTTTGGGTTTGGGTTTTCTTTTTTTCTTTTTAGACATGTCCCCCTTATTTGGCCAGGGTTACCTCAAATCTACAATCCTCCTGTTTCCCAAGTGCTAGGAATACAGGTCCGCATCACCACACACATGTGGCTTCTTTTTCCTCTGAGGCAGACCCTAACTGTGTTGTTCAGGGGCCAGCCTCATGACTGACTGAGTTTACCACTAAAATTCATTCTGTCTTTCTTTAAAGCACTCTTAGATTTCTCTTTCAAACTAGGTTTGAGGTCTGGGGAAGAAACTGGGTCTCTATAACCAGAGGGTTCCCCCTTCTCCCCACCTCTTCCCTTCCTCTGAGAAGAGAGAAAGAAATTCCAGAATTACCACCCCCACCCCCCGCGCGACCACTGAGTAACTGCCTAGCCAGCTTAGAGATTACCCTCAATCCACACTTGAACCTGAGACTACTATTTCATTACCAGGCTCTGGGGAGACAACAGTCAGTCAAAGCATGCAGCTAAATAAGCCCACAGATTCCCCCTTCATGCAGCTGACAGGTAAGGAGATCACACACACACACCAGCATACAATTGTGAATTGCAGGGTAGTGTTAAGCAAAAAGTGAAGTGTTGTGTAGGGCATACATGGGGTACGATGAGGAATCGTCGTTTAGCTCCAAGGCCCAAGAAGGCCTCACTGGAACATGATGCTGAAACTAAGATCCAGTGGCTTAAATGGGGGTTATCCAGGTACAAAATGTGTTGGGCTGGAGAAAGTCATGAGTGACTGTCAGCTAACTTCCTTTGGTCATAGGGGTGCTGCCCTCTTCAGCCGAAACTTTACGGAAGGCAAAAACTCAGAAACCCATCCAAGCCTTGTCAGAACCACTGGCACAATGAGCTTGGAAGACAAAGAAAGTCTAGGAAGGGGGGGGGGGAGCTGACCACAATAGCCTGGGCAAGGCAGGACCTCTGCACCTAGGCGGGTGAGTGAGACTATACAGATGCTGTCTCTCAGCATGTTGCAGGACCCACAGGGAGGCGCTAGGCAGCCCTCTTGCTCCTGGAGGTAACTGTACAACGAAAGCTAGAGGAAGACAAAAGTCAACAGGAAACCCTGCACATCAAAACAGAACCATTACAAGACCTTTGCCAAAAGTGTGCGGCTTAAAGAGAAGTTAGTCTTCGCTCTTCCAGAAGATACTTTTTAAAAGAATTATAGAAGATTTGTACTTTTGGAAAACTCCTAAGGTCTATGGTAAGTTGGTTTTTTCCATCTTTTTTTTTTTTTTTTTTTTTTTTGGGTGTGCTTTAAAGGTCAAGAAAAAGATATGGGTATTTGCAGCATTTGCAGAGGACCCAGGTTTGGTTCCCAGCACCCTCACACTGACTCACAACCATCTGGACCTCCAGTTCCAGGGGATTTGACACGTCCTTCTGGCCTCCACAGGCACCAGGTACACACATAGCAGGCAAAAGACTTATACACACAAAATAAAATAAGTACATTTTTTTTAAGCAGCCAAAAAGAAATGTTAAGCAGCTCTTTGGTGGTCTGGATCTGTAACTGAAGTGTTCACAAAGCTGAGGTCACTGCCAGTTGAGGCCATCAAGCATAGTAAGATGTAGACGGCCTTGGCTATAGAGTAAGACTTTATCTCAAAAGAGAAACAACCAACCAAAAACAAAAGGTTCATTTTGGCTCACAATTTCAATGCCTAATATGCACCCTGTCCATTTGGGGTCTGTGGCAAAGCAGCATATCATGGAGGGACTCGGAGTAAAGAAAAGCATTCAATTCATGATCAGGAGAGAAAAGGAGTTATGTTTGCAGCACCCTTAAACCCATCACTGCCCCCCCTTTAAGGTTACACCAGCTCCTAGTATTACCAACATGGAAACTAAACCTTTGAGCTTTAGAGAGAAGCTCCACAGCCAAAATACTGAGCAGGACTCCACTGCGCCCCCTCTTTGTCTAATAAGGCCAAACCTTTACTTTAGCATGGACATCCTCATGTCCCCAATGAGCTACATTCTGTACCAGAATCCTTCACAGGAGCCGATGGGACAACTAGATGCTTCCTGTACATGAAGCTCTTCAGGGACGTGGGTCTTTTTCTAAGACTCCCATCCCCTCAGAACCGTCAGTTCTTCCCAGAGCCCTTATGACTTTGGAGGTGGGAGGGGCTGAAAACATTCACATCTCCTCTTTATCATCTCTGTAATCCTCATGTCTGTCCCTCTCGTCTTCCTGAAATGGACCAGAAACAGCTTAGAGGAATTCTATTCATCTTCACGTCCCCTCCGCCTAGGACAGTGCCCAGCACCTGTAGGTAATCAATAAGTGCTTTCTGAGTCCCATTAGTTGAAATCACCGCAGGGATAAACATTTGTCGGTGTCTTTGAACTGAGTCATTAAGTGGACATGGGAGGAGCCCCAGGGATGAAACAGAAAGGAGACACAGGAGTGGTGCCGAGGAAAGGGGAGAAAACCAACACACGGTGCCACCAGGACCCAGCAATTGGTTATTCCAGAAGGATTCCTTTCTCTAGTCAGTCTCCCTTATCCAGACCAAGCATGTGGTCACTCTGAGGGCCACAACTTCAGCAGCAGGTTTGGAAGTACACAGGGGAAACAGATGAACAGAGACATCCTTCCTCTACCTACATAAAATAATGGCTAAAACTTTACCTTTGAGCCACTGCTTAGAGAAAGAAGTAAGTCATAAAAGCACCACAGAGGCCAAACAGGATGGTACCTGTCTGTAATTTCAATCCTCAGCAGGCTGAAGAAGGAAGACCAGAGTTTCCAGCTTGGGATAGATACCAAGTTCAGTGCCCTCCCGGATTACATAGTGAAACTCTGTTTCTGCAAAACAAACAGATAACGGAATTGTGCTTATAAGCATGGTGGGTGGGGAGGACAAGCCTGCTGATGCACCGTGTCCACTAAACAAGACAGAAATCACACCTAGGTAAACAGAATCGGGGGGTCTGAGGTCAAAGGGACATGAGACCATTGGAGAGTGAGACAGTGCCAGGTCACAAACAGGTTCCCAAGAAAAGCAGGTCTAGAATCAATGTCCTGGAGGTGGAGGACAGATATTTCATTTCTGGGTTTTTTTTTTAATTTATTTAGTGAGGGGATGTACGCGCGCACATGCGCACGCACACACAGCACCCATGAAGAGGTCTGTAGACAATGTGTGGGACTTGGTTCTCTCCTTCCACCATGTGAGTCCAGTGTCCTGAACACAGGTCCTCAGGCTTGGTGGCAAGCACCTTTTACCACTGAGCCATCTCAATGGCCCATAGCTATTTCTTGAATACAAAATGCTTTTTTCCCCTAAATCTATAATGAATAAATGAGACTAAAACTGTGCTTTAAAAAAAGAAGAAGAAGAAGAAGAAGACTTCAAAACAAAACTAGTCCTTGCCCTTTGGATTCTTCAAAGGGACCTGGAAGACATGCTGAAATTCGGCCTGACCACTAGAACAATACCTGGGACGAGTGGCACTCGTCTTCCAACAAACCAGCTCTTCCATGCCTGCAGCTTGGGAAGGATGTACTTCCAACCGTCTCTAGAACAGAACCAAGCTCCCTCCTTTCAGAATCTCTTCAGGGAAAAAAATAATAAGTTTCCTGCTCATGAGGCCAGAATACAAAAACAAGGCTATATAAAACATGCCTATGAGGGAAAGGAAAGAGTAGGCCAAGAACAATATGCTCACCTCTACTCTATGCTCCCCCCACCCCCCACCCCCACCCCCAGGCCAGGACCTCGGCTTCTTTTGCCTGGGCGGGGGAGGGCAAGAGGCAAGCCAAGTCTAGTTAGGCCCTTGCCCTCTGGCCCTTGCAAGACCAAAGGCCCTCATAGGCAGGGGTTTAAAAAAAAAAACTTCCCTGAGGCTGATTACCAAGAAGGGAACTAGGTACTGGGAGCACGTGTGAGCAGAGAGCCTCGTTTCCAATTCAGGACTGTCAGGCAGTGATTAATGACTAACAGCCTTGGAGCGGCCTTGATTGCCAAGTGCCGTATTGTTAAGCCTGACATTTAATGAGGCCGGACACAACTCCAGCACAATTCCACACCGTCATCTGCAAATAGTGCTCGACTGACTTAATTGGTTAAGTATTTGTGTGTGTGTGTGTGTGTGTGTGTGTGTGTGTGTGTGTGTCTGTACGTGTGTACATTGTGGGGGGGTATGCAAGCTGTCCTAGGGTAAATTTGCCTTCAGTGAGCAGTGTAGCTCCTTATTTTAATACACAGGGCTGGGTTATCACCGTGAGGGTTGGTATGAGGGCCAGAGCGTTGAATCTGCCCACCTACGCACCTATAACCTCTGCCTCTCGTGTGATAAAACCTGCCTACCCAACAGTATCCGTGCCCGGCTGTGGGCTCCTCCCCACCACAGCACTCTCCCTGCCAGTGTCTCTGAGGGGCAGCTGGGAGCTGGCATGTTTGTGAAGTTAAAATACATGAAAGGAGATTGAAAGAAGAAGTTGTCTCAAAGCAGGCCAGGATCCAGGGCTCCCGAGAAGCTACTTTTCACTGGACTCAGATCAATGGCGCCTTGGCCTGCCTCGCTGGGCGGCTCCTCCTTTGCCAAAAGAAAACTATGTCACCCCCCATTCCGGAACTCAGGGCTCTCTCGGGAGATGGACTGAATCCATCTGATTGTTCTGGAAACAACAACATCCCAGGCAATCGGGGCTGAGAGATGGGCCTGGCATAGATTCTTTGGGCCAATTGAGCAAGGTGACATGGGGCTTCAGAGAGAAGACATTGGCTCCGAAGGGCAGATCAATTCCGGGAACCAAAGCCTACGGAGTACCGGCTCTCCCTCCAGTCTTGTGTCTTACAAGGACAGATGGAAGTGAATACCATGCAAGGAGCTAGCCATCTAGCTGTGGGGGGATAACAGATGGACATGTGGGACAGCCCAGACAATGAGTGCTAAGGAGCACATGACGGGGAAAGATGGTAAGTGCCATAAGGGTGCTCAGAGAGGCCAGCAGCTAGGGATGAGGGGAGGGGGAAGCAGCCTTAAGGGGACCTGAAAGGTGGGTGGCACTAGGAGAGCTCTGAGAAGGCTGTCATCAGGTGATGTTAGGACCATTAATCGTCATTCATTAACCCCCATTGATTAATCCCCACTAGCCACCTTAAAGCTTGGGCCCCTAGCTATAGAAAATCTGCAACGTGCACATGGCCCCGGGAGCCTGTTGTAATGCAGACCCTAGGACACTCTGCTAGACCGGCAATTCCACAGGCGTAATTTCACGTCAGCCCCCTAAGTAACTGTGTGCGGTGTGTGTACTGTAGGTCGTAGGTGAGAGGAGAACGTCTCAGAGCGCTGGCCAAGAAGCTGTACGGAAGGGCAAGTCTGCTCCAAGACAGTGATGTCTGGCAGTTCTGTGATGCTTGCCTGTAGTCCCAGCCTTGGGAGGCTGAGACAAACAGAATTCCAGTTCAAGGACAGCATGGGCTACGGGAAAGGGAAGGAAGGAGAAAGGAAAGGGGGATGAAGAAGAAAACTGAGCAGAGGGAAGGGAGGATGAGCGCAAGTGTTGGAGAGAAAACTTAGTCCTGGTCCTCTGGCTACAGCGAGAGTCCACTGAGGGGCTCTGGGAGACAGTTACCCTTTGCACCGAAGGGCTCCAGTCAGGAGCAGGGGCAGGTGACTTTCTCCTGTGGGTGTCCCAGCTCTGACCTTTGTTCCAGTCCAGTGGTTGGAACCTAAGGACCCCATGCTGGGGAATTCAGCTCATTACTGAGGCCTGGTGTAATTACTACCTGCTAAAGTTCAGCCCTTTAGGCATGCCTAGCCTCCCTGATTGCTCTAGCCTCTCCAACTGTGGGAGGGCCATGTGCTTCAGAAAACAAGAGTTAACAGTTAGCATTTTCCAACTGTGACTTGCCTGGGTGCGCTTCTGCTGTGGTTCAGCCTGCTGGTTCCTTTGGACCTCAGCCTCACGCGGAAACCACTGCACATGCGCAGTTAGAGACTCTTCCCACTTGCCGCCACTTGTCTCCCTGTGATACAGGATGCTCCTGTGACTTCCATCCTACTACCCCTTTCTGAAAAGCAGACTGAAATCCAGAGCCTTGGTTCTAGTTCTAGCTCAGCATTCCAAGTGATCACACTCCGTTACTGGCCTCTTCTCTTCCTTCTTATAGAATGTACGATTTGATTAAAATGTCTCCACCACAGTCCTGGTGACAGATTTTGAGGAATCCGCCAGACCCTTTAGGAAGTGGGCTCTAGGAGATCACGAGGAGCGGGCCTTTGAAAGTTATAGCCCGGGTCCCCTAGTTCTGGCCAGTCTCTGCTTTCTGGTCAGGTATCATGTGAACAGTTTGGCAACACAATCCTGCCACAATCGTGGCCAGGATGGACTGAAATCCTCAACCAGAATAAGCCTCTCTTTCCTTAGGTTATCTCCATCAGGTGTTTGGGTCACAACTATACAAAAGTAACCAGTACTGATTTCATGGATACATTGTAGGGACCGCATGGGGATGGTTGGTTTTCAATATCCTTTCAGCAGTGACACACTGATTTTATTAGAGAATGGGTTTGAGGAAGACTGAAATGAGGGATGTTAAAATTCACTAAAACATCTTTTTACTTATTTTTTAATGATTATTTTTAATGTGCACTCATGTTTTGCCTGAGAGTGTGTCTGTCAGATCCCTGGGAACTGGAGTTATAACAGTTGTGAGCTGCTATATGGGTACTGGAAATTGAACCCAGGTCTTCTGAGTATTCTTAACTGCTAAGCCATCTCTCCAGTCCCCACTAAAGCATCTTTAAGGAATATTAGCATCTGGACCTGAGGAGACTCACTGTCTCCCTCACTGGAGTCCCCTCTAGCACATGACTGGAAGAATCCTATTGTTTATATGTTTCCATTTTCCTCACTATATGGGAAGGGCCGTGAGGGAAAAGATGGAAGTTTCTATAACTTTATGCCCCTCTTAGTGACTGACACCCACAGAGGCCACCCACAGATATTGTTTGCAGGAGGCAAACTGAGTACCCTCCCAGCTGCTTGTTCACTTAAGTAAAATTGTTAGAAGTTTAGCAAACAAGGGGTCATCTTTGCTTCTTAAGAAAGGAAAGTAGTCAGGCAATGAGTTCAAGGCCCGCCAAGTCTACAGAGTGAATTCTGGGACAGCCTATATTAGTTTAGCCCTCAAAATCCATGAACTGGCATGGTAAGTTTGAGTCCCACCTAGAAAGGTGAAAGGAAAAAACAAACTCCACAAAGTTGTCCTCTGACCTATACAACACACACACACACACACACAGACACCACTAGTAATACACTAGAAACCATTTTGTAAAATTATCTTTTCAAACCCATAGATTGGTGCTACTCTCGCCTTTGGCCAGAGAAGTGTCCTTTTTTCTTTTCCTTTTTCTTTTCTTTCTTTTTTTTTTTTCTTTTTTTGAGACAGGGTTTCTCTGTATAGCGCTGGCTGTCCTGGAACTCACTCTGTAGACCAGGCTGTCCTCAAACTCAGAAATCTGCCTGCCTCTGCCTCACAAGTGCTGGGATTAAGATTAAAGGTGTGCGCCACCACTACTCAGCCAGAGTTGTGTCTTTCTACAGTCGCTGAGAATAAGTGGCCATTGAGTCCTCCCCGATAAAGAGGATGTCTATACCAACCCCTGAGAGGCTCGGGGAACATCACGGTGAATGCAGGGATGCTATGAAATGCTGTCTTCTAGACATGATGCAGCCAGTGCTCTTATGAACTCCTTGCAGTATAGTTATCTGCACAGGGTCGAGCCAACAATCAGTCAACATTAAGTACATAGAATCAACTGGACTCGAAAGAGTTACAAAGAAAACAGGAGAGCACGTGAGAGAGGGGTGCGTTCGGAGGTTCCTGAAGGGGAGTTGAGAGGGGAAAGTTAGGGATTGAATATGATCAAAATATATTTTATATGTGTACGAGACTGTGAAGTAATAAATAAAAGATTAAAAATATTTTGGCACACAAAAATGATTTTAAAGCTTTATTAAGACATCCAAATGGAATTTCTAATGCTGCCTTGCCAATTAACACAATACTAGCATACCCACGGTTTAATTCCACTCCCCAGTTTCTTCCTGAGTGTGCCATGGGCCAAGAGCTGGCTCAGCAGTCAGAGAAACACAGAAGTAACGGTGTTTGTTTGTTTCAGACGAGGCCTCACTCTGGAATCCAGTCTGACCCCCAATGCACTCACTATATAGTTGAGGCAGGCCTTGAACTCTCCCATCACTTGTGTGCACAGCAGGACTTAGATATCAAAATAAACACCGCCTATTCAAAATGACCACTTTGAAATATATGTCCTTTTTGCCCTGTGTCGCCTTGCTCCACACCACTTTTAAAAGCTTGTGGCTTTCTGTTGTGACAATGACTAAGCTTTATGGACTGATGCAGACAGGAAGTCAATTTTCAATCACTGTGATAAAATACCTGAGCTAAGTTAGCATATGAAGAAGAAAGCTCTCCTTTGGCTCCCAGTTTCAGAAGGTTTGGTCCATGGGTCCTTTGGCCCTGTTGCTTGGGCTGTGGTGCATAGTGTATCGTGGCAGGAACGCATGACAGAGGCAGCCAAGTTACTTCATGGCAGCTGGGAAACAGAGAAAGTGGTTAGCTTCTCGGTTTCCCTTCAACTGGTATACCATCAGTGACCTAGGTTCTTCCTACTAGGTCCTATCTTGCAGTGTTTCGGACATCCCCCAGTAGCCCCACAGGTTGGAGACCAAGCCCTCAACATGTGGACCTTTAGGGAGCATATAGGTCCAAACTATAGCAAAGGAGAATATCTACTGAAACCAACCCTGGACATTGAGACTTATCTAGTCAGGCCAAAAATCTAAATGAAGGGCTTGGTGGCTAGGAGCACTGTGTCAGAGAGCTTACAACTGCCTGTAACTCCAGGTACATGTGACATCTTCTGGAAGTCCCTCTTCTGGACTCCACTGGTTACCTGCATATACACGGTGCAGATACAATCACAGAGATGTACATAGATGCAGATACGCCCATAAAATAAACCTTTAAAAAAATGTAAGTGATAGGTATCTTATAGTGAAGCCCCGATGAACAAAGACTTCACACCTGTAACCTCAATACTGAGGAAGCTGAGGCAGAAGCATTCCCAAGAGTTCTAGACAAGCCAGGGCTACAAAGTAAAACCATACCTCAAAGAAAAAAAGAATTTGACTGCTCCAAAGTTCAGTTTTCGTTGAGATGCCTAAATTCTGCATGTTTGCAATATATATACATACATATATATATATATGTATGTATATATATATTTTTTTTATCTTATTCTAACCAAAACCCCAATTGCCTATCCCCAATTCAACAGTAACAGTAAGAGATCTTTCAATACCACAAGTTAGATCATGCCACTGACTGGTTAGAAACCTCCAAGTAAAGGCCAAAGTTCCCAAAGTGGCTTCTGAGGCCACACGTGATCCCACACCCTGTCCTTTCTCTAATTTCTCGCCAGCCCCATGGTCTCCTCCATTGGCTTGGCTGCCAGCCCCATGGTCTCCTGGCTGCTCCTCAAACAGGCTGCGCATGCTCAAACTGGAGGCCTTCATTCCAGCTGTCCCTTTCTGGAAAAGTTCTCTTGAGTAGCCACTTAACAATTCCTTTATTTCCTTCAAGTCTTTCTTCTCAGAGAGACCTAGTCTGACCTCTTGTTTATCACCACCAGGTAAGGCTCCTTCTCCTTCATGCATTCCATTAACTACGATGCAACCACTCACCCACACCCTCACCTCGGTGCTCACGGACCCTACATAGTTTTTCTCTCAGCCATTGTGTTACAGTCGCTGTGTCTCCCTATAAGAACCTATGCTCAGAAGGGCTGGTATCTATGTTACTTTAGTAGACTCACAAACACCTGGAACTGGCACTTAACAAATATATGCCAAATCGGACTGGATTGGATTAAGTCAGATTGACTTGCATTGCATTGGATTGTGTAACGCAGTGTATGGCCGCTGCTTTTCCATTTTACACTGCCGATTAAGAGACAGCCCAGTGGTTTCAAGCACCGAAGTGTCTCCTGGGCTGCCTACAACACTTGGCTAGGGAGATGCACAGTGCCACTGTGGGCACCCGAGAGGAACTGGTTCGGGATTGAGGGGGAGAAAGGACATAGACTACCTCATCAATTATACTATCCCCTTCCCCCTAGCACATGCCCAAACATTCCAGCCCCTGGTCACTTACTGTCGCTGTTCCATGGGCTGTGGCACCCTTGCCTGGTTATGCACCCTTACCCTATCTCCCCCACCCACCAACGCTCAACCTCAACCCCTTCCTCCGTGAAGTAATCGTGGCTTGTTCACGACTTCTTTCCCCTCTCAGCTCTGTAGAACCTACACCACTTCAAACCAAGCCTTACAGTTAAAACACATGGGGGGAAAAGGAGTCTATGGGGCTGGAGAGGTAGCTCAGAAATTAAGAGCACCGATCACTCTTCCAGGGGACTCCAGTTCTAATCTCAGTACCCCCGTGAAATGACCCACTGCTATCAGCAACTCCCGCTCCGGGAGGGACTTCACCTCTAGTCTCTGCAGCCATTGGTCCTGACGCACACAATCCCACACACAGACCCACACACATAGACATTATTAAAAATAATAAATCAATCTCTCTAAGATGTATGTGTGTGTTAACTCCCCAGATAACAACTGCACTTTTTTGTTTCTTCTATTATGTAAAGAAAAACAAGCACGCCATAGGCAGTGGCATCTGTGAGTTAACAGGCAAAGAGAAAGAGGAGACGTTTCAGGTGAAGTGATCGTTAGCACGAGAGAGAAGGAAAGCAGGGAAGGTAAGAGACAGAGAGAACTAAAGAATGTATGTATGTATGTATGTATGTATGTATATATGTATGAATGGAAATATGGCCCAGGCATTAGTATATTTTCAAAGTTCCTCAAGGTGATTGTGATGTGTATCTGGGGTTAAGAACGACCACAGGATTAGAGACAAGGGGTAATTAGAGAAGTGAAACTGTACAAGGCATTGGGAAATGAGCCTAAGTACTATAGTTTGCCTTCCTCTCTGTTTTATTCTTGTCAGAGGAAGCTCTATGGATCGACTGTGGACAGAAGCTACTGTCGGCTTCCTAAGCTCTGAGGAGTAGCAAGAAGTCCGTTCACAAAGAGAGCTGATGCAGCCGAGGCCCAAGTCAGCGAGAAACTCCGGGACACAGGAAGGTATGAGGGAGTGGAGGGCTATTTGCAGCCACTGGAAACTGTGTTGCAACCTCTCTCCTCCCTGGCGATAGTGGTCGTCTTACTCTCCAAGGCCTGCCGACAGATCCAGAGCATGGTAGCTATATGAGGCCACTGTTTTAGAACCTCCAGGCTAATTCTCATGCCCCTCTTCCCTCTCCTATGTGACTTCGCAGAGGTCCAACATCCTCCCTTCAAGTGGCAACTTGGTCCAAGTGCTCTGAAACATCTTCAATCGACTTTAAAAGTACAGTCTCCTAGATGGTCTGTGAGGATTCTCTCTCGGCTCTCTGCTTTCTTCCTCTGTGCATATAACCCAGAGGGGCAGAGCAGGCAGCCAAGTCGTGAGTTTACCTGAGGGGCTCCCACACGCCTCCATCACCCTCGCTTTCCTTCTTACACACCAGATGTCACTCCTCACCATGTACCCCTACTAGGAAGGAAGCTGGGAACAAAAGGACCTCTGGGGATGGGAAGGATGCAACGGAAAGATGGAGATGGAGTGTTTTCCTAAGAAAAGACTTCCTGAAAACAGACTCTGTCTATTCAGGAGGGGAGGGGAGGGGGCTAAGAAAGGGATACAATGTGGGTATGGTATACTGGCATTCTGTGGCTGAGGAGGAGAAGACAGTGTGCCAGAGAACCAGGGGAGGGTGTGGAAAAGTGGCCTAGAGAGATGAGACAAACCCAGACCTCATGGCTGCCAAGGCCAAGCCCTGTGTCCCACAGGACACAAGGCAGGCTCTGGAGGCCAGCTCCTTTCAACTTTCTTCTCCCCCTCTGATCCTTGTACGCAGACTCACTGCCAGGTGACCAGGCTCCCACCATCCCCTCTCTACAGTGAAAAGAGCCCAGAAAACCCCACAGGAGAAGAGACCAGGGTGCCACAGGGAACCACACATCTACTCAGAGGTAACTCTAAACTCCAGTGGGCCACGGGAGGGGGGTAAGGGGAGGGGGGGTAAAGTTTTTCCACTTCCATTTGAAACTGTCAGGCGGGTGATTAATGACCAACAGGTTTGGAATCGCCTTTTATTGCCAGATCAGTATTGTTGCCCGTGACAGCTAATGAGGTTGGACAGGCTTCTCCACACTGAGCTTTATGGAGCCTGCTCCCTCCCCTGCAGAGCTCACAAGCCTTGCCAGCTTTTGTGCACAGGAATGTTCAAGCCCTACCCCCCCTTCATTCCTTCAACACCACCTCCCCCAACTCCCCAACTACCATCTCACCCAGAACCTCGCCCCTCTACAAAGGAAGCTGAGTAGTGGGGCACTGGCTTGCCCTACTGGAGATACCCATCTGTGACACCAAAATCCCTAAGGCAGTTCCCACCCACCCTGGAGCTTGAGCACTAAGACCAGAAGCAGGAAGGGGAATAGAGACAAACAAACACCGTAGCCTAGGGGATGGAGGTTGGAAGGCTTGCTCTAGACAGCTGCATCTGGGTCCATCACCCTTGACAACCACCCCAGACAGCTGTAAATCTCAAGGCTGACTTAACAGATTCACCATGTCAGTCTGCGATGTGTGAAGGGGTTAAAGATGTAGAAGCAATCTGAGTGGAGAGAGAAGGCTTAAGACCATTAATAAAGATTTCTGAGGCTGGGGGCTGGGCTCAGTAGTTGGTCACTGGCTTAGTAACATGAACAAGTCCTTGGCTGCCACCCCAAGAACTAAAAAGGTGGGGGAAGAACTATTTTAACCTTCACCTTAATCTAGGATCCACAAAGCTAGATTTAAGTTGAGAAATCAAGATGGCCCTTGTCTGAGGGTTAAGACATTAATGCAATGCCAGCCTTGTTTTCTTCCCTCTTACAAATAATATTTACCTTTGTTCTGGTCCACATCTTGATATGGTTAAGCACATGCTTGCCTGTGGTTTAATATTTGAAGGAGTGGGAGCAATGTAATAAGCAAACAGCTTAAAAGGCCCAGAAAGACCCCCTCAGCTTAAAAAAATCTATTACTTTTCAGTGTGATACAAATGCATTTTGCTTCTGCTTAGAGCAATTTCCTAGTTTGCTCTTATTAAACCAGGAGACGGTTTAGCAGAGTTCTTGATTTATGAAACACATACTAGATTCATTAAAACCTTAAAAGATTTAATACATTTTATCAGGACATTAAATCTGCGCCGGCTTTTTAAATCAAATACCTGCCATATTTCATTCCCCACGCCCTGTACGCTGACTCAAGAACACTGAAATGCCGACTGACAAACATTATGGGTATTTCAGGCCTGATTTCGAAGTGCATTAAAGTCTTCCCTCCCAGGATTTACAGCCCAGCCTCTCCCCAAGCTTGATCTTTCCCAGGAGCAAGTGATTCCTCTCTTTGGAATTTGGTTCAGTAGGATGGGCTGAGATACATATTTCCTATCTCACACCAACGTTCCATCTCTCCTATCCCCTACTCCAGTGGTTCTTCACCTTCCCAATGCTGAGAACTTTTAATACACTTCCTCATGTTAGAGTGACCCCCTAACCATAAAATTACTTTCCTTCTACTTCATAACTGTAATTTTGCTACTGTTGTGAATCATATGTAAATAATTTCGGAGATAGAGGTTTACCAACACATGAGTTGAGAACCACTACCCTAGCCGGGCAGTGGTGGCGCACGCCTTTAATCCCAGCACTTGGGAAGCAGAGGCAGGCGGATTTCTGAGTTCGAGGCCAGCCTGGTCTACAGAGTGAGTTCCAGGACAGCCAGGACTACACAGAGAAACCCTGTCTCAAAAAACCAAAAAAAAAAAGAAGAAGAAGAAGAAGAAGAAGAAGAAGAAGAAGAAGAAGAAGAAGAAGAAGAAGAAGAAAAGAAAGAAAAAAAAGAGAACCACTACCCAAAACTGGGTTTTATAGACCCTCACCCTCCCAATAAGTCAACTTCCTCTAGACTTCCTCATGAATTCTGTGGATTTGGGCCTCCAACAGGCCCCCAAAGGCCCATCACCAGCTTGTGGTGTTATAAGGAGTGGGGAAGCCTTTAAGGCATGGGGCCTTGTAGAATTAGGTCACCAGAGAAGTACTCTCAGAGTGGATCCTAGGGCTGTGGTCTCTCATGTCTTCTCTCTGGCTCTTTCCCAGCCAGCATGAGGTACAATGATGTCCTCCTGCCTTACATCCCTGCCAGGACATACTGTACCTACAAGACTAAAAAGCAACGTAGCCTAGCAACCATAGACTGAAACCTCTGATATCATGAACCAACATAACCCTTACTCTTGTGAGTTCTGTGTCTTAGGTGTTTTTATCACTGTGGTGGAAAGCTAACACACTCCTTCCATGAGCACATGCCCACATCGCAGTCCTTTTCAATCCTTATGACAGGGCCCACATGGGTACAGCGTTACAGAACACCACACTTGAGAAGCCTGCAAGAAGAGGCTGCCTTCCAGTTCTTAGCGTCTCACTTTTAAAACCTTGCCATGGTGTTTCTTGGCTAGAACATTTTTGTGACAATACAAGGCGGTGAGGATGAACATTTGGCAACACCTGGGACATGTTTATTGTCACACCTGAGTCAGGAACAGTGCTACTGGCCCCTAGGGATAGACACCAGAGCTACTGATCATCATCTTACACTGCACAGGATAGCTCCCTGCTCCATACTTGTCAGGGGAGGGGGAGGGGAGAATAAGAAGTACGCAGCCTGAAACCCCAACAGTGTGGAGACTAACGAACTCGGCAATAGCATCGTTGCAAGTATGTTCATAAGTTTTCCATTGCCGTGACAAAACTGCTTGAGATGACCAACTCAGAAGGAAGACAGAATTCTTTATTTGAACTCACGGTCTCTCGGAGGTTTCCATCCATGGGTGCCAACTCCAAGGATTCTGAGCCTCTGAGAAAGCAAAGCTTTCTGGCAGGGAGCAAGTACACGAGATAGCAGAGCTGCCCAGCTCGTCACAGTGGTATGGAAGCAGCTAGTGCTTACAGCATAGCCCCTCCTCGAAAACGCACGCATCTATGAACCCAGTTGGAGTATGTGGTAACGTGTAGTCATTGCTGGGAGCATATGGCTGTTAGCAACTGATTGAGCCATTGACTATATCAACGCCTACAGGATCCATTCACCTCCCAAAGGCCCCCACTTCTAGACACATAAACCTGGGGAGGGGTGAAGAAAGAGTCCAAGCCTATCAACCAGTATAAGGGGCTCTTCATTCTTAATGTGCTCTCGTGACGTGTCTCAGAACCCACAGTCTCTTCTACACAGACACCAGACAGTTCTGAAAAAGCCTGGAAATTTTATTCAATGGTCAATGGATGGAGAAGGGCTCTGACTCCAAACACAACCTCCCTCAGAGGTCTAGGACTGGATTTTTGCTAGTGGTAGTTTGTGGGGAGTGTGGTTCCCATGTCATTCTTAGAGGCTTTCATGGAGAGAGTTTTCCCGAAATCAGAAAACCACTTCTTTTCTTCCCTGATTCTGGGCATGGTCAAATCATGGTTAAGCCAGTGGCTATGTTTTTTTTTTTTAATTATAGTTTTAACTACAGTGAACATGCAGCATTGGCAGAGCACCTAAATCAGACGAAAGTGGACTGGTTTCACCTGGGCAGTCGTAGTATGTGATAATACACTAGTCATTGATGGGAATATGTAGCTGTTAGCACTGGCTTTAACTTTTTCAAGCAAGCAGTATAGCTGACACAACAATGGGCCATCAATAGTTTCAAGGTTCAGCCTAGTGTCAGAGTCAAATTGTGGCTTAAAGCAAGAGCTTGTTTCAATGAATGTTGCTTGAATTAAACCAGATTTCTATCCTGATACTGGGACTCGCTCCCAAGTTACAAGTGTACAGGAGAAAGTATTGGATTTAGTGATTCTGCTCAAGACTCTGAAGTGTGCCTAAGATGCTTTGGGCATAGAGGAATGTTAGGAAGAGCCATGGAAGACAAATAAGTGTTAGTATCCCATGCACACATGTATATGCACACACACACATGTACACACGCAAATATATTGAAAAGGCAGGAGGCAGGTAAGGGATCACATTAAAAAGTCTACATGATGAGATAAAAGATTTGGAGTTGTTTTCATGGAGAATCTATTGTTGCATGTTTAAGTAAAAAAAAATATATAGTCAAAGGGGCTGAGGGGCTGGAGAAATGACTCAGTGGTTAAGAGTGGTCAGGACTACTCTTCCAGAGGTCTTGAGTTCAATTCCCAGCAACTACAAGGTGGCTCATAACCATCTGTAATGGGGTCCAGTGCTCTCTTTCTGGTGTTTCAGATGACAGCACAGTGTGCTCATATACATAAAATAAATTTTTTTAATGTTGACAATAAGCTTAAAAAAAAAAAGATTAGTTGAGCTCCAGTCTGGTCTACAGAGTGAGTTCCAGGACAGCCAGGGCTACACAGAGAAACCCTGTCTCGACAAAGAAAAAAACAAACAAGAAAGATTACTTAAGGGTCCAGTCTGGGGGTGTAGCTAAATGGTAGATCATGTGCCTAGCATGTGCACAGCCCCGAGTTGGATTACGGGGACTACAGAAGACAGCATGAGGCACACTGTTTAGGAAGCACGGACTGAAAGGTGAGAGACAAGTGGGTTCAGGAACTCTGTTAGTACAGGTGATTACAATAATCCCAGTGACAAAGCCATAGGCCGAATAGAAAAGAAATAATTAGAAGTATGCAACTAATTAGACAGAGCAGAGCAGGAGAGAGGCTGATGGATTTGGGGCATAGCTCAATAGCAGTGCTTGCCATCCGTGTAGCTCTGGGTCCAAGCCTCAGTGCCACAGGAAAAAAAATCATAATAAAATAAAATAGAGGACGAATGGACCTTAAATGGTTGAATGAACAGTGATGTCTTTCATGGAAAGAATATGACTGAGGAAAACAAATTTAAGTTTTAGAAAGGATCTGTTCATTTCTACCCAACACCCGAATAATTGGTACCCTAATCTACACCTTGTGGGTATCTATATTCACTGGGGAAGGCCCTATGTTTAATGCCTACCACTACCCATTTTTTTCTAACATCCCCATAAATTCAGAGTTAGGAATCAGGATGGCCTGAAATGTCAAAGGCCAAGCAAGCTGCAAGCCAATTAGCAAAAAATTTCGAGCTAAAGGGATATTGTTTCTTACCATCTTCAAACTACATTATAGACCTGACTATGCCTGCTTTTTACATACTTGTTTTTCCTTGTCCACCTGATTCTCTCTGAATAAAATCAACGGACTAAATGGGAATCATGGTAACAGCCTCTAACGTTAGATGAAATTCCACCTAGCAGTGCTATCCGTAGACAAAATAATTATTGTAGATCAAAGAAGTGCAAACTCATGCAAGAAAAGAGTGCACATTGTATAGATCCATTTCTATAAAACTCTAGAAAATACAAACCAAGAACGATGTAAGAAAATCTGTGGATATCTAGGAGAAGGACAGGGCTACCACCGAGGGAAGTGGGGTATCTAGGAGAAGGACAGGGCTGCTACCGAGGGAAGTGGCGGGTGAGGCAGAGACTGAGAGAGGGCGTGAAGAACATCAGGTCCCAAGCTTCTTTTCCTTATCTTGATCATGGTGCTATTCCACAGACATTCACATGCCAAAACTGAAATAATACATTTTACAGGCAGCTTTTTGTGCATAAGTGATACCCCAACAAGGTTATGGAAACATATCACAGAGTGATCTCTGGATCTTCAGTGATCTTTATTGTTTGCACTGTGACATTCTATAATACATTTCCATGAGTAACTGCAAGAAAAGTCACGATCCCCTGCAAACATCTGTTTGCACCCATCAGGAGGTTTCTAACAAAATGTTAGAAGAATGACACAGTCCAAGAAAGCCTCTTTATAATTGAGAATAGCATTTTGCAGCGCTGGGAGGGAACCCAGGGTCTTGTGAACACTAAGCATAATAACACCCATCCCTGGGCACCCAGATTTTCAGCAGTGTTCACCCAAATCTTGATCTGGAGATTAAATGTTCTGAAAGATAGCTTCTGCCCTCTCTTTTAGAGCTTACAGAAAGAAATACCTAAATCAGACAAAAAGCTTTTCCTAGCAACTTCCACTTTTTGCAATGTCAAAGAACGGAAGCAAAGGCTGTGTGGACGACCACCTTGCCCTTTGGTGTTCAGCTGGTCACTAATTTTTAAGATGAGCTCTGGTTGTGAAAGAAAAGGCTGGCTCCCTCTTAGGAGGGAGATGCTCACTAGTACATAAGTGGACCAACCAGACAGCACCCCAGAGGTAGGGAGATGGAGACTGCTGGGAACAGCACTACACTCTTCTCCTATCTGTTCCTGTTTGCCCTTGAGTGTCCTCCAAAGGCTGGTGTGTTGAAGGCCTGGTCCTTAACCTGTGGTATTATCAGAAAATGGTAGACACTTCAGTAGGTGAAGTTTAGTCAAAGGAAGTCAGGTTGTTAGAGACTTGCCCTTGGAAGAGACAGGCCAAAACCTTCATCCATCACACTTCCCCCATGCTATACTAGCCTAGAACAGTCCCAGAGCCACAAAGTCAAGTTGACCAGGAATGGAAACTATAGGTCAGAGAGTAAACCCCTTAGGTTAATGATCTCAGGTGCTTTGTTAAGGGGAGGAAGGATGAACGTACTGTAGCAATCTACAACCACAAGATGAACAATACCATGTAACTCATTCTTGGACTTCACAACATACTGTGGGCAGTGTCCAAATGAAAGAGTCGCAATTTCTGATCACCATCTACATTCCTGGAAGGCTGCGTGTGCAATAACCAGTGTGTGCACCCGAGTCTATACACATATGGGTGTAGTAGATGTTATAAGATCAAGCATTTTCCACCTAGTTTACTAGAAAGAAAGAAAAGAAACAAACAAAACAAAGGAAAAAGGAATGAGGGCTGGCAAGATGGCTCAGTGGGTAAGGCCACTGGCTGTGTTAGCCTGGTGACATAAGGCCAACCCCTGGCACCAATGTAAAGGTAGAAGGAGAGAAGTGACTCCACAAAGTTGTCTTCTGACTTCCATACAGTATGGCACACACACACACACACACACACACACACACACACACACCATGCACGTGCATGTGATACCAACAACCATTTTAAAAAATATATTTTAAACATAAACTAGAGTTCCTCTGGACTCTGCTTTTGCTACTCACCAGCTCGGTGGTTGTGCAAGACAGTCTTATGTCAACTTGACACAAACTAAAGTCATCTGAGAGAAGGGAACCTCAGTTAAGAAAATGCCTTCATAAGATCTGGCTATAGAGGAGCCTGTAGGGAATTTTCTTAATTAATGATTGAGGGGGGAGGGCCCAGCCATTGTGGATGGTGCCATCTATGGGCTGGTGGGCCTGGGTTCTATAAGAAGCATGCTGAGCAAACCATGGGAAGCAAACCAGTAACAGCACCCCTCCATGGCCTCTGCATCAGCTCTTCCTTTCAGGATCCTGCTCTGCTTGAGTTCCTGTCCTGACTTCCTTCAGTGATGAACAATGATGTGGAAGTGTAAGCCAAATAAACCCTTCCTCCCCAGGTTGCCTTGGGTCATGGTGTTTCATCACGGCAGTAGACACTCTAACTAGGACAGTGATCTCGTCTCTTAACTTCTTTAAAGCTCAGCTCACTCTAGCATGCAGCTTTAGAACTAACCTTAAGATTGTGTAAAATAAGAAACCTTAAGTCCTGAGGCCTTATACAGAGACAGTACTCAAAAGTGTTTCATGAGATCTATTTGGTAAACACTTATTATAGTACAATTGCCAAGACCCTTATCTCTTCTTCTGATAAAAGATTTCACTTTTGCCGGGCGATTGTGGCGCACGCCTTTAATCCCAGCACTTAGGAGGCAGAGGCAGGCAGATTTCTGAGTTCGAGAGTTCGAGGCTAGCCTGGTCTACAGAGTGAGTTCCAGGACAGCCAGGGCTACACAGAGAAACCCTGTCTCGAAAAACCAAACCAAAAACAAATTTCATTTTTAAATATTTTTACATTAAGTGTGTGTGTATGTGTGTGTGTGTGAGTGAGAGAGAGAGAGAGAGAG